>NW_026512213.1:0-217050 GCF_027579735.1 Bombina bombina
CATATTCAAAAACAAAACAAAAAAAATCAGTGACCAATATAGCCACCTTTCTTTGCGAGGACACTCAAAAGCCTGCCATCCATGGATTCTGTCAGTGTTTTGATCTGTTCACCATCAACATTGCGTGCAGCAGCAACCACAGCCTCCCAGACACTGTTCAGAGAGGTGTACTGTTTTCCCTCCTTGTAAATCTCACATTTGATGATGGACTACAGGTTCTCAATGGGGTTCAGATCAGGTGAACAAGGAGGCCATGTCATTAGATTTTCTTCTTTTATACCCTTTCTTGCCAGCCACGCTGTGGAGTACTTGGACGCTTGTGATGGAGCATTGTCCTGCATGAAAATCATGTTTTTCTTGAAGGATGCAGACTTCTTCCTGTACCACTGCTTGAAGAAGGTGTCTTCCAGAAACTGGCAGTAGGACTGGGAGTTGAGCTTGACTCCATCCTCAACCCGAAAAGGCCCCACAAGCTCATCTTTGATGATACCAGCCCAAACCAGTACTCCACCTTGCTGGCGTCTGAGTCGGACTGGAGCTCTCTGCCCTTTACCAATCCAGCCACGGGCCCATCCATCTGGCCCATCAAGACTCACTCTCATTTCATCAGTCCATAAAACCTTAGAAAAATCAGTCTTGAGATATTTCTTGGCCCAGTCTTGACGTTTCAGCTTGTGTGTCTTGTTCAGTGGTGGTCGTCTTTCAGCCTTTCTTACCTTGGCCATGTCTCTGAGTATTGCACACCTTGTGCTTTTGGGCACTCCAGTGATGTTGCAGCTCTGAAATATGGCCAAACTGGTGGCAAGTGGCATCTTGGCAGCTGCACGCTTGACTTTTCTCAGTTCATGGGCAGTTATTTTGCGCCTTGGTTTTTCCACACGCTTCTTGCGACCCTGTTGACTATTTTGAATGAAACGCTTGATTGTTGGATGATCACGCTTCAGAAGCTTTGCAATTTTAAGAGTGCTGCATCCCTCTGCAAGATATTTCACTATTTTTGACTTTTCTGAGCCTGTCAAGTCCTTCTTTTGACCCATTTTGCCAAAGGAAAGGAAGTTGCCTAATAATTATGCACACCTGATATAGGGTGTTGATGTCATTAGACCACACCCCTTCTCATTACAGAGATGCACATCACCTAATATGCTTAATTGGTAGTAGGATTTTGAGCCTATACAGCTTGGAGTAAGACAACATGCATAAAGAGGATGACGTGGTCAAAATACTAATTTGCCTAATAATTCTGCACTCCCTGTATATATATATATATATATATATATATGTATATATGTATATATATATATGTGTATATATGTATATATATATGTGTATGTGTGTGTATATATGTATATATATATGTGTATGTGTGTATGTGTATGTGTGTGTATATATGTGTGTGTGTATATATGTGTGTGTGTGTGTGTATATATGTGTGTGTGTGTATATATGTGTGTATATATATGTGTGTGTGTGTATATATGTGTGTGTGTGTATGTATATATGTGTGTGTGTGTGTGTATGTGTGTGTGTGTATATATGTGTGTGTGTGTGTATATGTGTGTGTGTATGTGTGTGTATATATGTGTGTGTGTGTGTGTGTGTATATGTGTATATGTGTGTGTGTATATGTGTAAAATAAATCATCTTTTCTAATTTAAGATAATTCTATGTCACTAGATATGAAAATAGTGAAAGATATGTTATAAAAGAAACTTTAAATAGACTTGAAATCTTTTTTGTTATGCTGGGGTTGCCATTTAAAGGTTTTAAATAAAGAAAACAAAACAGATTATATTTTAACCGCATTTAGTAAAACTAACCTATTGGCAGATTTACAAAAGAAAGGTATTTTATTTCTTAATTGCTATATAGCGTTTAGTGTTTTGTTAGATCTGTGCAATATCTAAGATCTTCTGAAAATATAATATTTGTTACATGGTTTATATAATGTTTGTTATAAAATAAATAAAAAATATTCTTAAATGTCTATTAAACTACCCTTAAAGTGAATGTAAATTCTAACTGTTTGGACACTATATTTATATAGATAATCATTATAATAACCAAACCACCTCTTTCATTTGTTAAAAAAATTGGAAATATATTTTTAATTTACAAATCAAAATATCGTCGATTGACTGTACCTGCTCCTCCCACTCTCAACTTCCTTATTATCCTCAATATTACGTATTCAGCGGTCCCACCCGCTGTTTACGTATCAGCAATGCACGCTCCTGTCTCAGTTAATAACTGCGCATGCGTTAAACACCGTTTCCGCTGTCAATCAACGTAGTATTCATTGAATCTTTACATTCGATTAATACTATCGTTGTGAATCGAGCAAATCAAAGGATCTCCTACCCAAGCCCGTAATACTGGGAAATTATGAAATAATAATGGAATGAAATAAAGTGTATTTTTGTTATATATATATATAGAGATTAACTTGTTGTGCCAATCATAAAATTCATTTGATGAAATATAAATATGAACATTCGTTTTTTTATAAAAGTAAGCCAATTGTATTTTACTACTCAGAGCCCTTTGACAACTGAACTTACCGAGCGTAATATTACTTCAGCAATGAACGGAGTCCATAAAGTGATCGATTGCGCATGCGCGAAATGTGAACGCGCTTTTGCGAATAGTATGAGAAGAGGGGTCTAGCGCAAGCGCAAGAAGTACTAGTGACGACATCCAAAGGGGTTGGGTCCCCCTGTGGTTAGAGCCGTTATTGGATCGCACAATCGTGAATTTTAATTAGAACGAGTGAGCGCAAATGACAGGTGGAGGATTACAATGACGGCTACAGATAAAAAAAATAAAAAAAACAAGGTATTTACTGACATATATAAAATTTGATGAATGAAACTCATGTTTTTTAACACCCAATGTTACGCCGGACTTTAGACAGGAAGCAGACTTTACATTCACTTTAAGCAATTAGCATGAAGCTAGGGAAAGGTGTAGGGGGTCATAGCCTGTTCCTTAATCTTGTGATAGACACTCATTCATAACAGTTTAAAAGTCCTCAAAATATAATTGTCATAAATAACTAACATCAATTCCATTGTATTTCTTTTCAACAGATGAATTTAAAAATTGCAGTAATCGTAGTCCTAGCCATGGTGAAAGTACAGATACTTGTTTCAATCTTCAAAATCAAAGAAGAAATATGGAAAATTTATGTTCTGAATATGGGAAATGTTTTACCAGAAAAGCAAATGTTTTAAGACATCAGAAAATTCGAACAGGAGAGAAAGCATTTTCTTGTTCTGAATGTGAGAAGTGGTTTACTGTGAAATCAAATTTTATTAGACATCAGAAAATTCATACAGGAGAGGAAGCATTTTCATGTTCTGAATGTGGGAAATGTTTTACTGAAAAATCCCATCTTATTACACATCAGAAAATTCATACAGGAGAGGAAGCATTTTCATGTTCTGAATGTGGGAAATGTTTTACTAAAAAATCAACTCTTATTACACATCAGAAAATTCATACAGGAGAGAAAGCATTTTCATGTTCTGAATGTGGGAAATGTTTTGCTCTGAAATCAACTCTTATTAGACATCAGAAAATTCATACAGGAGAGAAAGCATTTTCATGTTCTGAATGTGGGAAATGTTTTACTGTAAAATCAGGTCTTATTATACATCAGAAAATTCATACAGGAGAGAAAGCATTTTCATGTTCTGAATGTGGGAAATGTTTTATTAAAAAATCAGATCTTATTAGACATCAGAAAATTCATACAGGAGAGAAAGCATTTTCATGTTCTGAATGTGGGAAATGTTTTAGTCGGAAATCATATCTTCTTGGACATCAGAAAATTCATACAGGAGAGAAAGCATTTTCATGTTCTGAATGTGGGAAATGTTTTACTGAAAAATCAACTCTTATTACACATCAGAAAATTCATACAGGAGAGAAAGCATTTTCATGTTCTGAATGTGCGAAATGTTTTAGTCGGAAGTCATATCTTCTTGGACATCAGAAAATTCATACAGGAGAGAAAGCATTTATATGTTCTGAATGTGGGAAATGTTTTACTGAGAAATCAACTCTTATTAAACATCAGAAAATTCATACAGGAGAGAAAGCATTTTCATGTTTTCAATGTGGGAAATGTTTTAGTAAGAAATCAAATCTTCTTGGACATCAGAAAATTCATACAGGAGTGAAACCATTTTCATGTTTGCAATGTGGGAAATGTTTTAGTCAGAAATCAAATCTTCTTAGACATCAGAAAATTCATACATGAGAGAAAGCATTTGCATGTGTTGAATGTGGGGTACGTTTTACTCTAAAATCACATTTTACTACACATCAGAAAATTCATACAGGAGAGAAAGCATTTTCATGTTCTGAATGTGAGAAGTGTTTTACTGACAAATCAACTCTTATTAAACATCAGAGAATTCATACAGGAGAGAAAGATTTTTCATGTCTTGAATGTGGGGAATGTTTTAATTGGAAATCACATCTTATTGGCCATCTGAAAATTCATACAGGAGAGAAAGCATTTTCATGTTCTGATGTGAGAAGTGTTTTATTGAGAAATCAACTCTTATTAGACATCAGAAAATTCATACAAGAAAGAAAGCAATTTGCATGTTCTGAATGTGGGAAAAGTTTTAGTCAGAAATTGCATCTTATTGGCCATAAAAAAATTCATACAGGAGAGAATGCATTTCTTTCATGCAGGTAGTGAAAATCCACGATCCATTACTCATGGGAATTACTCTCCTCTACCACTAGGGGTAGGCAAAGATTCCCAAACCCCAAGAGCCCTATAAAAACCCTCCAACCTCACACATACCTTCGTCTTTACCTCTGATGGAGGTGGTTTAAGAATAAAGATGTGCATTTGATGCTTTAGAAAAAGGGGTTTTCAGTCTATATTGAGGTCCGGTTTCCGCACAGATTACAGTGCTTGTCAGAGGGATGTATATGGGGATGTATGGTTTGTGATTCTTTTTTCACCACATAGGTATTTTCTTCTGTTAAGTGTGATCAGTCCACGGGTCATCATTACTTCTGGGATATTACTCCTCCCCAACAGGAAGTGCAAGAGGATTCACCCAGCAGAGCTGCATATAGCTCCTCCCCTCTACGTCACTCCCAGTCATTCTCTTGCACCCAACGACTAGATAGGATGTGTGAGAGGACTATGGTGATTATACTTAGTTTTATATCTTCAATCAAAATTTTGATATTTTAAAATAGCACCGGAGTGTGTTATTACCTCTCTGGCAGAGTTTGAAGAAGAATCTACCAGAGTTTTTGCTATGATTTTAGCCGGAGTAGTTAAGATCATATTGCTGTTTCTCGGCCATCTGAGGAGAGGTAAACTTCAGATCAGGGGACAGCGGGCAGATGAATCTGCATAGAGGTATGTAGCAGCTTTTATTTTCTGACAATGGAATTGATGAGAAAATCCTGCCATACCGATATAATGTCATGTATGTATACTTTACACTTCAGTATTCTGGGGAATGGTACTTCACTAGAATTACACTGTAAGAAGTACATAAAGCTGTTTAATAACTAGAAATTATGTTTAACGTTTTTGCTGGAATGTAAAATCGTTTTCATTTGCTGAGGTACTGAGTGAATAAATGTTTGGGCACTATTTTTCCACTTGGCAGTTGCTTAATCTTTTTTCTGACAGTTTCTGTTCTCTCTCACTGCTGTGTGTGAGGGGGAGGGGCCGTTTTTTGGCGCTTTTGCTACGCATCAGATATTTCAGTCAGCAGCTCATTGTATTTCCTGCATGATCCGGTTCATCTCTACAGAGCTCAGGGGTCTTCAAAACTTATTTTGAGGGAGGTAATTTCTCTCAGCAGAGCTGTGAGAATTATAGTTGACTGAGATAAAAAACGTTTATTCTGTAATTTGTTTCCTGCTTTCAGAATTTGTTATCTTTGCTAATGGGATTAAACCTTTGCTAAAGTTGTGTTGTTTACAAGGATTGAGGCTATAACTGTTTCAATTTATTAATTTTCAACTGTCATAGATCTTCTGTGCTTCTTAAAGGCACAGTACGTTTTTTAATATTATTCTAATTGAATTGTATTCCAAGTTGCAAGTTTATTTGCTAGTGTGTTAAACATGTCTGATTCAGAGGATGATACCTGTGTCATTTGTTGCAATGCCAAAGTGGAGCCCAATAGAAATTTATGTACTAACTGTATTGATGCTACTTTAAATAAAAGTCAATCTGTACAAATTGAACAAATTTCACCAAACAACGAGGGGAGAGTTATGCCGACTAACTCGCCTCACGTGTCAGTACCTGCATCTCCCGCTCGGGAGGTGCGTGATATTGTAGCGCCGAGTACATCTGGGCAGCCATTACAAATCACATTACAGGATATGGCTACTGTTATGACTGAAGTTTTGGCTAAATTACCAGAACTAAGAGGTAAGCGTGATCACTCTGGGGTGAGAACAGAGTGCGCTGATAATATTAGGGCCATGTCAGACACTGCGTCACAGGTGGCAGAACATGAGGACGGAGAACTTCATTCTGTGGGTGACGGTTCTGATCCAAACAGACTGGATTCAGATATTTCAAATTTTAAATTTAAACTGGAAAACCTCCGTGTATTACTAGGGGAGGTGTTAGCGGCTCTGAATGATTGTAACACAGTTGCAATACCAGAGAAAATGTGTAGGTTGGATAAATATTTTGCGGTACCGGCGAGTACTGAGGTTTTTCCTATACCTAAGAGACTTACTGAAATTGTTACTAAGGAGTGGGATAGACCCGGTGTGCCGTTCTCACCCCCTCCGATATTTAGAAAAATGTTTCCAATAGACGCCACCACACGGGACTTATGGCAAACGGTCCCTAAGGTGGAGGGAGCAGTTTCTACTTTAGCTAAGCGTACCACTATCCCGGTGGAGGATAGCTGTGCTTTTTCAGATCCAATGGATAAAAAATTAGAGGGTTACCTTAAGAAAATGTTTGTTCAACAAGGTTTTATATTGCAACCCCTTGCATGCATTGCGCCAATCACGGCTGCAGCGGCATTCTGGATTGAGTCTCTGGAAGAGAACATTAGTTCAGCTACTCTGGACGACATTACGGACAGGCTTAGAGTCCTTAAACTAGCTAATTCATTCATTTCGGAGGCCGTAGTACATCTTACTAAACTTACGGCGAAGAATTCAGGATTCGCCATTCAGGCACGCAGGGCGCTGTGGCTAAAATCCTGGTCAGCTGATGTTACTTCTAAGTCTAAATTGCTTAATATACCTTTCAAAGGGCAGACCTTATTCGGGCCCGGGTTGAAAGAGATTATCGCTGACATTACAGGAGGTAAAGGCCATGCCCTGCCTCAGGACAAAGCCAAAGCTAAGGCTAGACAGTCTAATTTTCGTTCCTTTCGTAATTTCAAAGCAGGAGCAGCATCAACTTCCTCTGCACCAAAACAGGAAGGAGCTGTTGCTCGCTACAGACAAGGCTGGAAACCTAACCAGTCCTGGAACAAGGGCAAGCAGACCAGGAAACCTGCTGCTGCCCCTAAAACAGCATGAATTGAGGGCCCCCGATCCGGGATCGGATCTAGTGGGGGGCAGACTTTCTCTCTTCGCCCAGGCTTGGGCAAGAGATGTCCAGGATCCCTGGGCGCTAGAGATAATATCTCAGGGATACCTTCTGGACTTCAAATACTCTCCTCCAAGAGAGAGATTTCATCGGTCAAGGTTGTCAACAATCCAGACAAAGAAAGAGGCGTTTCTACGCTGCGTACAAGAGCTCTTGTTAATGGGAGTAATCCATCCAGTTCCACGATCGGAACAGGGACAGGGGTTTTACTCAAATCTGTTTGTGGTTCCCAAAAAAGAGGGAACTTTCAGACCAATCCTGGACTTAAAGATCCTAAACAAATTCCTAAGAGTTCCATCGTTCAAGATGGAGACTATTCGGACAATTTTACCTATGATCCAAGAGGGTCAGTACATGACCACTGTAGATTTAAAAGATGCTTACCTTCACATACCGATTCACAAAGATCATTACCGGTACCTAAGGTTTGCCTTCCTAGACAGGCATTACCAGTTTGTGGCTCTTCCATTCGGATTGGCTACAGCTCCAAGAATCTTCACAAAGGTTCTGGGTGCTCTTCTGGCGGTACTAAGATCGCGGGGAATCTCGGTAGCTCCATACCTAGACGACATTCTGATACAAGCTTCAAGCTTTCAAACTGCCAAGTCTCATACAGAGTTAGTACTGGCATTTCTAAGGTCACATGGATGGAAGGTGAACGAAAAGAAAAGTTCACTCGTTCCACTCACAAGAGTTCCCTTCCTGGGGACTCTTATAGATTCTGTAGAAATGAAGATTTACCTGACAGAGGACAGGCTAACAAGACTTCAAAGTGCTTGCCGCACCCTTCATTCCATTCAACACCCGTCAGTGGCTCAATGCATGGAGGTAATCGGCTTAATGGTAGCGGCAATGGACATAGTTCCCTTTGCACGCTTACACCTCAGACCACTGCAACTGTGCATGCTAAGTCAGTGGAATGGGGATTACTCAGACTTATCCCCTTCTCTGAATCTGGATCAAGAGACCAGAAATTCTCTTCTATGGTGGCTTTCTCGGCCACATCTGTCCAGGGGGATGCCATTCAGCAGACCAGACTGGACAATTGTAACAACAGACGCCAGCCTTCTAGGTTGGGGTGCCGTCTGGAATTCTCTGAAGGCTCAGGGACAATGGAGTCAGGAGGAGAGTCTCCTGCCAATAAACATTCTGGAATTGAGAGCAGTTCTCAATGCCCTCCTGGCTTGGCCCCAGTTGACAACTCGGGGGTTCATCAGGTTTCAGTCGGACAACATCACGACTGTAGCTTACATCAACCATCAGGGAGGGACAAGAAGCTCCCTAGCTATGATGGAAGTATCAAAGATAATTCGCTGGGCAGAGTCTCACTCTTGCCACCTGTCAGCAATCCACATCCCGGGAGTGGAGAACTGGGAGGCGGATTTCTTAAGTCGTCAGACTTTTCATCCGGGGGAGTGGGAACTCCATCCGGAGGTCTTTGCCCAAATACTTCGACGTTGGGGCAAACCAGAGATAGATCTCATGGCGTCTCGACAGAACGCCAAGCTTCCTCGTTACGGGTCCAGATCCAGGGATCCAGGAGCAGTCCTGATAGATGCCCTGACAGCACCTTGGGACTTCAGGATGGTTTACGTGTTTCCACCCTTCCCGATGCTTCCTCGATTGATTGCCAGAATCAAACAAGAGAGAGCATCAGTGATTCTAATAGCACCTGCGTGGCCACGCAGGACTTGGTATGCAGACCTGGTGGACATGTCATCCTGTCCACCTTGGTCTCTACCTCTGAAACAGGACCTTCTGATACAGGGTCCCTTCAAACATCAAAATCTAACTTCTCTGAAGCTGACTGCTTGGAAATTGAACGCTTGATTTTATCAAGACGTGGGTTTTCTGAGTCAGTTATTGATACCTTAATACAGGCTAGGAAGCCTGTTACCAGAAAGATTTACCATAAGATATGGCGTAAATACCTATATTGGTGTGAATCCAAAGGTTACTCTTGGAGTAAGGTTAGGATTCCTAGGATATTGTCTTTTCTACAAGAAGGTTTAGAAAAGGGTTTATCTGCTAGTTCATTAAAGGGACAGATCTCAGCTCTGTCCATTCTGTTACACAAACGTCTGTCAGAAGTTCCTGACGTCCAGGCTTTTTGTCAGGCTTTGGCCAGGATTAAGCCTGTGTTTAAAACTGTTGCTCCACCATGGAGTTTAAACCTTGTTCTTAATGTTTTACAGGGCGTTCCGTTTGAACCCCTTCATTCCATTGATATAAAGTTGTTATCTTGGAAAGTTCTATTTTTAATGGCTATTTCCTCGGCTCGAAGAGTCTCTGAGTTATCAGCCTTACATTGTGATTCTCCTTATTTGATTTTTCATTCGGATAAGGTAGTTCTGCGTACTAAACCTGGGTTCTTACCTAAGGTAGTTACTAACAGGAATATCAATCAAGAGATTGTTGTTCCTTCTTTGTGCCCAAATCCTTCTTCGAAGAAGGAACGTCTACTGCACAACCTGGATGTAGTCCGTGCTCTAAAATTTTACTTACAGGCAACTAAGGAATTTCGACAAACGTCTTCTCTGTTTGTCGTTTACTCTGGGCAGAGGAGAGGTCAAAAAGCTTCTGCTACCTCTCTTTCTTTTTGGCTTCGTAGCATAATTCGTTTAGCTTATGAGACTGCTGGACAGCAGCCTCCTGAAAGAATTACAGCTCATTCTACTAGAGCTGTGGCTTCCACTTGGGCCTTCAAGAATGAGGCCTCTGTTGAGCAGATTTGCAAGGCTGCAACTTGGTCTTCGCTTCATACTTTTTCCAAATTTTACAAATTTGACACTTTCGGAGGCTATTTTTGGGAGAAAGGTTCTTCAGGCAGTGGTTCCTTCTGTATAAAGAGCCTGCCTATCCCTCCCGTCATCCGTGTACTTTTGCTTTGGTATTGGTATCCCAGAAGTAATGATGACCCGTGGACTGATCACACTTAACAGAATTAAACATAATTTATGCTTACCTGATAAATTCCTTTCTTCTGTAGTGTGATCAGTCCACGGCCCGCCCTGTTTTTAAGGCAGGTAAATATTTTTTAATTTATACTCCAGTCACCACTTCACCCTTGGCTTTTCCTTTCTCGTTGGTCCTTGGTCGAATGACTGGGAGTGACGTAGAGGGGAGGAGCTATATGCAGCTCTGCTGGGTGAATCCTCTTGCACTTCCTGTTGGGGAGGAGTAATATCCCAGAAGTAATGATGACCCGTGCACTGATCACACTACAGAAGAAAGGAATTTATCAGGTAAGCATAAATTATGTTTTTTTGTGGCAGGGGCTTGTATTTCTCTTTCCTTTGTGGATCTGCAATATACTACTATTTTATAACCTTTGCTGATTTCAGTACTGATTTGGCTGTCTGATGCTTACTTGATGATGGAGTGTCTGTTAGTACGTATTAATATTAGTTAATATACATTTTAGACACTTTATAGCTGTGTTATGGTTAAATTTGTATATATTTGCTATATATGACCCTGGGACAGACAGAATTATTTACACTATTCCCTTGCTGTTTTGAGTACATCAGCTTTTTTAGCGTGCTTAGTTTGAATTTCGCACCTCAACATTTAGGTTTATCCTTGTCATGTGGGTAGTCTTTCTATATTTCTTTCACGTGTAAGCTGGTTTATGCACCTCGGGTTAGCGCACTTTAGTTCTTAACATGTTGGGTTTTGGCATGCTAAAAGTCCTTTTAGCTGTTTGTTTTTTTCATGCTCGTTATTTCTTTCTCATGAGTATTTTCTGCCTTCGGATGTTATGTTAAGTTCTCCTGCTTTATTTTGCAGTTGGGCTAAGCATGCATTGTACCTGTGACTTTATTTAACCCCTTAATGACAGAGGACGTACCAGGTACGTCATAGAAAACATTCCCTTAATGACAATTGACGTACCTGGTACGTCCTCTGTTGTTAGAAGCGCTGGAAGCGATCATGATTGCTTCCAGCTGCTTACAAGGGATTGTAGTGATGCCTCAATATTGAGGCATCACTGCAATCCCTTATTTTACCCACCAATGCAGAAAGGGCCACTCTGTGGCCCTCTCTGCATTGGACTATGGCGATCACACATTCTTTGGTGGGTGGGAGCAGCTTCTGGGAGGACCGTTATTTATATGCTCTATATTTCTTTTAATCACGAGCAGTTATGGTAATTTCGGTGGTTGCGGCCGGGGGGTGAGGGGCTGGTGCGTGCGCTAAATATGCCCGGAAGAACAAGAAAAAATATAACCAATGCAGATGCATGGGGATCTTCTTTGTTTAGTAAGGGATCTGGGAGGGGGAGGGATGTAGATTATTAAGGGGGGCCAGCTACACTACAGAAAACACATTTTTCAGCTAAAAAAGTTTTAAAAAAAAAACTATTTTGGGGGGCAAATTGGGTACTGGCAGACAGCTGCCAGTACCCAAGATGGCGGCAAATAGGTAGAGGGGGAAGGTTAGAGAGATATATGGGGGGGATCAGGGAGGTTGTGGGGTAAGGGGGGATGCAGACTGCAGACAGTATGAAAAAAAATAATAAATTATTTTTATTTCAGTACTGGCAGACTTTCTGCCAGTACTTAAGATGGCGGTGACAATCGTGAGGTGGGGGAGGGAAGAGAGCTGTTTGAGGGAGGTCAGGGGGGATCAGGGGGTGGGATGTGTCAGGTGGGAGGCTGATCTCTACACTAAAGCTAAAAATTAACCCTACAAGCTACCTAATTAACCCCTTAACTGCTGGGCATATTACAAGTGTGGTGCGCAGCAGCATTTAACAGCCTTATTATTACCAAAAAGCAACGCCAAAGCCATATATGTCTGCTATTTCTGAACAAAGGGGATCCCAGAGAAGCATTTACAACCATTTGTGGCATAATTGCACAAGATGTTTGTAAATAAATTCAGCGAGAAACCTAAAGTTTGTGAAAAAGTCAACAATTTTTTTTTATTTGATCACATTTGGCGGTGAAATGGTGGCATGAAATATACCAAAATGGGCCTAGATCAATACTTTGGAATGTCTTCTAAATAAAAATATGTACATGTCAAGGGATATTCAGGGATTCCTGAAAGATATCAGTGTTCCAATGTAACTAGCGCTAATTTTGAAAAAAAAAGTGGTTTGGAAATAGCAAAGTGCTACTTGTATTTTTGCCCTATAACTTGCAAAAAAAAAGAAGAACATGTAAATATTGGGTATTTCTAAACTCAGGACAAAATTTAGAAACTATTTAGAATGGGTGTTTTTTGGTGGTTGTAGATGTGTAACTGATTTTGGGGGTCAAAGTTAGAAAAAGTGTGTTTTTTTCCATTTTTTCCTCATAGTTTGTATTTTTTTTTATAGTAAATTATGAGATATGATGAAAATAATGGTATATTTAGAAAGTCCATTTAATGGCGACAAAAACGGTATATAATATGTGTGGGTAAAGTAAATGAGTAAGAGGAAAATTACAGCTAAACACAAACACTGCGGAAATTTAAAAATAGCCATTGCAATTAAAGGTAAGAAAATTGAAAAATGGTCCGGTCATTAATGGGTTAAAAAGCTACTTTGGAGGGAGTTAGTAATTTCCTTTCCTCAAGAGCTTTTTAAGGGGGTTATAGTTTTTATTGCAGTGCTTTGTCATATGCTATAATGGAGCAGTTGGATTTTGTCCCCAAATCTATCACTGAATACCTTTTAAATCACTATTAGGTTTGCTTTAAACAAGTTGAAGTGCCTTCTCCAGCTCATGTTTAGAATTGTTAATGCAATCAGAGCAACCTAATGTTTTTTCTTTGACTATTAATTCACCTTCTGTTTGTTCAAACAGGAGATTACTGACATAGTTTCACCTCCTGTGATTTTTTTTATCAAGGCTGCAGTTTCTGAAGTACTGGCTGCTCTCTTGCTTTCAAGTAAGCGTAAAAGGTTATTTCAGATTTTATCTTCTACATGTTATATGTGCCTAATAATCCAGTAAAACAGTTATGGCTTCAGATGGTGAAGTTTTCTCTGGTGATGAGGAACCTTCATCAGATGTTGAACCTGATATTTCCTCTTTTTCGTATAAAGTTAATCATATTCATTCTCTTTTAAAGGAGGTCTTTATTACCTTAGAGGTTAAAGATCCTAAAGTTTCTGATGATAAGCCTTGTAATCATTTTAATTCAGTTGTTAATTTCTCTGGGGTCTTCTCTGTTACTGATGCTGTTTCTGACATGATTTCTAGGGAATGGTCTAAGCCAGGTAATTTGTTAGAATATTTTCATAGAAGGGCCTTTTTACATGCAGGCTTTATTTTCAGGCCAGCTATTTCTATTGCTGATGTAGCTGCTGCTTCTACTTACTCATTGTCTTTCAGAACAGCATTCTAATAACTCTGGTAGTGCAAATCTTCAAGAGTGCCAATTATTTTATTTGTGATGCTGATTTTGATATTATGAAGATTAATGTCAAAAGCATGTCTTTGGCCGCAGAGCCTTATTGCTTAAATCTTGGGCTGCTAATATGATATCAAAATCCAGATTATTATCTATTTCCTATCAGGTTAAGACATATTTTGGTTCTGATTTAGATTCTATATCTACTGTCACTGGAGTTAACAGGGTCTTTTCTTCCTCAGGACAGGAAGTCTAGAGGGAAATCTAAAGCTTCTAATTGTTTTCGTTCCTTTCATCCCAATAGTGAACAAAAGGTTGACTCCTCTGCTCAAAAGCAATGCACCTCTGGTTCAGCCTGGATACCTAGTGCTAACTGGAACAAGTCCAAGCAAGGTAAGAAATATTTCCGTACTACCAAAACCGCATGAAGGTGCGGTCCCCGATCCAGATGTTCCAGTAGGGGGCAGATTAAAGCACTTTTTGTGGCTTGTTTCAGTCTTTTCCAGATCCTTGGGTTCTGAATATTGTTTCTCAGGGATATCAAATATGATTCAGAACAAGGCCTCCCAGAGGAAGTTTTATTCTGTCCAATGTTCCAAGGAATCCTGTAAAAGTTCAGTCTTTTTCAAGTCTGTCTCAAATCTGAAACCTATGGGAGTTATTGTTCCAGTTCCTTTGCAGGAACAGTGTATGAAATTGTATTCAAATCTCTTCATTGTTTCAAAGAAAAAGGTACTTTCAGACAAGTTCTGGATCTGAAAGCCCTAAACAAGTTTGTAAGGATTCCATCTTTCAAGATGGAAACTATTCGGACTATTCTGTTTTTCGTTCTGCAAGGTCGGTTTATGTCCACAATAGTTTTAAAGGATGCTTACTTTCATGTTCCTAGAAAAAAAACTATTTCCAGTTTCTGAGGTTTGCCTTTCTGGACATGCATTTTCAGTTTGTTGCTCTATCATTTGGTCTAGCTACAGCTTTAAGAATATTTACAAATGAGTGCCCTTTTGTGTGTGGTTAGGTCTCGGGTTTCTAGCTCCATCTTTTCCTTTAGCAGAATCTCACACCAACTGACTCTTGTTGTTTCTTCAACAGCATGGTTGGAAGATCAATTTTCCAAAAAGTTATTTAGTTCTTCAGACAAAGGTACATTTTTGGGTTTTCAAATAGTTTCAGTCTCCAAGAATCTTTCTCTAACAGAGCAGAGAAGGTTAAAATTTGTGTCAGCTTGTCTGAACCTTTAGTCTCTCTGGCTTCTCTTGGTTGCTCTTTGTATGGCACTCCTAGATCTCATGATTGCAGCTTCAGATTAAATCCCATTTGCAAGTTTTCATGAGGCATCTTCAGCTTTGTATGCTGCGTCAATGGTGCAGACATTATACTTAGCTGTTTTAAATGATATTTTTGGATCCCAGTACAAGTCAGTCTATAACTTAGTGGCTGGATCATTAGTTTATTATTCAGGGGGCTTCTTTTGCTCATCCTACCTGGATCACTACAGATGCAAGCCTCATGTCACAGCATTAGCTTAAGTCAACCATTAGGGGGGAAATCACAGTTCCCTAGCAATGATTGAGGTGTTTCATATTCTCTCATGGAGAGAAATCAATTTTTGCCTAGTCACTACGATTCATATTCCAGGGTGAACAACTGGGAGGAAGGCTTTCTCAGTCATCAAGCACTACATTCAGGGGAGTGGTCTCTTCACCAGGATGTGTTTAATCAGATTGTGGATCTTTGAGGTCTCCCAGAGATAGATCTGATGGTCTCTCGTTTGAACAACAGACTTCATAGGTACTTTGAGAGGTCATGGAAGTATTTTGTGTGCGGCTCTGGATCAGATGTTCAGCTGCCCTTTTAGGCCTCTGCCATTGCGGTCAGACCTTCTGTCTCAAGGTCCATTTTTCCATCTGGATCTCAAGTCTCTGAACTTGATGGCATGGGAATGGAATGTTTAGTCCTTAAACATATAGGTTTTCTAAGTTGTGTGATTGAAAACTTGATTTAGGCCCATAAGCCTGTAACTAGAAGAATCTATCACAAGGTCTGGAAAGCCTTTACATCTTGGTGTATAGATCAGTTTTTTCCTGGCATTCTTTCAGAATTGCCAGGATTTGTTTTTACTTGCAGATTGGTCTGGATAAGGGCCTTCTCTGGAAGGGCAGATTTCTGCTCTTTTAGTTTTGCTCCACAGGAAGATTGCTAATCTTCCTCATATTCATAGTTTTGTTCAGGCTCTCCTCCATGGAATCTTATCTTGGTGTTAAGGGTATTGCAGGTTCCTCCTTTTGAAACTATGCATAAAATGGATATTAAACTACTTTCTTGGAAGTGCTATTTCTTCTGCTAGAAGAGTTATCTGCTCTTTCTTGTGAATCTCCTTATCGGATTTTACATCAGGATAGGCTGTTTTACGGACTTCATTAGATTTTTCTACAGGCAAAATTAGCAAAGAGATTGTTGTTCTTTTTGTCCTAATCCTAATAATGCTTCAGAGAGATCTTTGCATTCTTTGGATGTTGTTAGGGCATTGAAATATTACATTGATGCTACTAAGGACTTAAGACAAACTTCTAGTTTTTTAATTCTTTTTTCTGGTCTTAGGAAGGGTCAGAAAGCGTCTGCTGTTTTTTTTTTTTTTGGCCTCTTGGTTTAAATTTTTGTTACACAAGACTTACTTGGAGGCAGGTTAGCTTCCACCGCAGTGGATTACTGCTCATTCTACTAGTTGCCTTTTCTTGATGTTTCAAGAATGAGGCTTCAGTTGATCAGATTTGCACAGCAGCTACATGGTCTGCTTTGCATACTTTTACAAAATTCTACCATTTTTATGTTTTTGCTTCTTTTGAAGCAACCTTTGGTAGAAAGGTTTTTCAGGTGGCTGTCTCAGTTTGATGTTTTTGCCTATTTTGATTTTTTTTTTAACTGCATTCAAACAAAAATATTGGGGCTGTGGATTTAATTTCTCAGTGACAAGTTTTTTTTGTTATTTTTTTTTAAATCCCTCACTTTATGTTATTACTCAAGGACTCCACAGCTTGGGCATTAGTTCCCAGGAGTAATGGATAGTCAACTGTCATCACCTCTATGAAAGAAAACATAATTTATGCTTACCTGATACATTTATCTCTTTTATGTGGTGAGAATCCATGCTCCTTTTATGGCTCTTATTCCTTTTTCTTACTTCACTTTGCTTGACTATACTTGTCAGGATGAGTATAGCCCCTGGCTGCATAAAATGCATTGTGCGGATATATAACAAAAAGAGACATTCTTTTTACTTTTGATTTTCAATTGATTATATAAATATAATCTTCATAAATGGAAAGAGCCCACAGCTGCATTCATTACTTTTGGAAAATAAGAACCTGGCCACCAGGAGGAGGCAAAGACACCCCAGCCAAAGGCTTAAATACTCCTCCCACTTCCCTCATCCCCCAGTCATTATTTGCCTTTGGTCCCAGGAGGCTGGCAGAGAAGTGTCAGAAGTTTGTTTTTGTCTCTTATGGAGGGTAGTACTCTTCGACATGGGACGGAAGTTTTAAGTAATCCTGTCAGTCTCTCAGTGAGGGCTTGGATGAAAGTTAGAGTCCAGAGATGCAGGAAGAGGAAACCATCCGGACTCATTTTAACAATTCCACAAGCAATCACAGTTTTTGAACTTCGCTGCCTGCTTTCTTCTCTCAAGTCCATGGTGGAAGCGAGGCTACTATCCGTCACTCTTGAAGGGCCATGTTCCTGTTCCACGGCATAGATTCCGGGAAGATCATTTCATTTTACTTTTTCATGATTGTACTGTAACTCATTTGTTCCTGAGAATTCGCATGAAAAATACAGGGTCTCAGTGGGACTCCTTTAGTATCTTGGAATCAAGGGTTAATATCTCCTGAGGGGGATTATTGAACGGGGGGGTTTAATCATGTTTGTTATGTGATTCAATCTGCTTATGTGTAGTGTTAACTGGGCTCGTGGCTTTTGGAACATAACAGCCTTTCTAAGTGACGCAACCTTAAGGTCGGGCGTGCTTTTTTTGGACTGTATGGTTCACCTTGTTACCTGTCGTGTTTATGTTCTGGTCTCCCATTTCCGCATTTCTGACTGTGTGGCGATGGAGAATTCTAGTCCGCTGGTGTCTGGTTCATAGGAGGTGGGGAGTGCCCCAGCCATTGTGGGTGTCAGGTGCCATTTAAATTGTTTTATATTTAGTCAATTTTTTGGAATCCTTTATCCAGTTATGGAGGATGCTGATGTTGAGATTGTTCAACTTTCTGATTCAGATTCCTTGTCCTGTGACGAATGCGAATTGGCCCCATTGACTCAGGTCAGTCAGTTATGTTGTTTAGGCCGTTCTAGAGCTCCTTGTTTCTCGGGCTTGGGGATTCAAGGGACTGCTGAGCCATCTGCCTCGGGGGGCCCGGTCCTCAAGGAGGCGAGTTCCCTACCGCTCGCTAATACTACACATGCGGGTAACCCAGGTTATGTTTTTTCCTCCTCGGAGGGTGGATTGCTCCCCCGGAGGTTGTGGCACGTTTTTGCTTTTACATACTTTTGGTGCTTGCGCGTCTATAAAGTCCAGATGTTTATTTGCGATTGTGTTTGTGCCCGATTGCCCCAGGTCTCTCGGCCACTGGAGGGCATGTGCAGTTCCCTGCGGGTGAAACTGTTCCTAAATGTTGTGCCTTTCATTACAGGCTGGCTCGCCTTCATGTTCTACTCAGACACGTTTTTGAGCTTTTTGGGGACCATATCCTTCTCGGTTATGGGACTCATCAGTCTCCTCCTTCGAATGGCTCACCTCTTTAGACATGGGGGGATGAAGTTATCTCCTTTAAGTCTTGTATCGAGATCCTTCCCAGTTTTGTTGGAAGAACAGGGTTTCTGTTAGGCTGGTCCTGCGGATCTTTCTGTTCTTGGGCGTTAACCCTCGGGTTGCCTGTCATTTTATTTTATCCGGTTAGGATGAATTTTATTTTTCATACTGTGTTTCCTGCGGGAACTTTCTCTGGGATCGATACTCACTGTTTGCTTCTACAGAAGTTGTTCAGGACAAGTTAATCCCATGTTTGTCTGTTTTTTCTTCCTCCCTCTCTGAGGGCGGATTTAGCCAGCTTGGCAGTTATGACCCTGGTTGCAGGCTGGTCCTGCTTGGGTTCAGACCTTCTGTCTCATGGCTTATTCAGACACGTGGCGCCTATTATTCCTTGCTGGTCAGGTTAGGGTGCTGAGTGCTCTTAATATTATTAATGTTTCTTGTTATTTGTTTTACATGTTTCAGCTAAGCATTCTCAAGAGGACTTGCGGGTCCATGCGGCTCTCAGGATTGTTTCAGTCATAAATAGCCATCTCTCTGGTGACTGGGTTAGTGAATTTTGCTGTGTCACTCTCTGTTGCTTCCGATACCCTCGGAACCTAGAGTATTCCTTCCCATGTGATGGAAAAATTAGAGGGTTTAGTGCCTCTTTTACGCCGGTCTGTTACTTTAGGAAATTGTCCTTTTGGACTTGTTTCTTTAGTGGTTCTTCTTCATTGAGACCTCTTGGATTTTGTCCATTTCTCCTTGTGGATGGGTCACCTTCAGGGGACTTGGATTCCCTTCGGGAGTTGGTTGTTCCTTTTTCGGGACATTAGACAGTGAGGTCTTTTTGGGCTCCGGTTAGGGGTCCTTCCCTGGTGTTGGGAATGCTCTGCATCTCATTCTTGGGATAGAAGAGATCCTAGTGGTTTTCCACTCATATGGTTCAGGTATTGCCATCCAGGTGGCATCCAAACCCATGTTGTACTGTCCTCTGAGTATAATCTGAGGTGATGTGGAGGCTTGATGTTGCTTTGTTCGGGTGACATATCCTCACTGTTCCCCTTGTGTCTGGAGCTCGTGGCTAGCTGGACAGCTAGCTCAGCATACTAATGCTCTGTGGCTACTCTGTACTGTAGCAAACCGAGGGTTGCTAGTTCGATCCCTGGTGAGGTCTACTCAGCCTTTCCTCCTTTCGAGGTTGATAAAATGAGCATCACCTTTTGTCCCTTAAGGGAAATTAGCCGCACTTTCCAGCAGAATCATGTTAATGTTGCTTGGACGCCTGTTAGCTCTAGTGTCCTTTTATGTCTCTGGCTCTTTAGAGTGTTGGGCTCCTGCAAGGGGTGGTCTCTTCCTTTTGGGTCAGGACTTGCAAGGGCTTCTTGCTCTTGTTATCTGGGTTATTCTGGATTTTTCCCTGGGAGGTCTGTTTTTTTATATCAGACGAGGGATTTATGTTCCTGAAAGATTGTTTATTCTAAACATTTGTGGGGCCCGGACTTCTTGTCCTGATCTTCCGGTTGTCGAGGGATTTACTCTGCGTTTTCTCTTTGTGGATCCCGCTGTGGGATGTTACCATACCTTAGGATTCTAGGACTGACCAGGGGGTTCCAGTTTCCAGGGTACTTGGGTTTGGCCCTTGTTCTAGCTGTTCTGCTTTACAACTTGGCCAGATTTACTGAGAGCCGGTGCTTCTTGGGGCTTGTCTTGTGCCGGCCGATATGGTTCCCTTGGGACAGCTGACTAATGTGACCTAATGGTGGGCTTTCCTGCCTAGCAAATGGAATGTTTGCGGTTGCTCAGCTGTCACTTTTGCATCTGGTATGTGTGCTAGCACGATGGTGTTTTAAGGGTTTCTTCCGTGTTCGTCAGTGATGTGGCCTTGTGTCCTCTTGGTTCTAACTACGACTTCCTGTCTTATGGGCAGGTGTTTATCGATGCTCTCCTCTTCAGGGGGCTCGTTGTCCTCCTTTCGGAGGTGTGGTTCCTTTTTCGGGGCCTCTCCTGTGTTCGGGAGGTTGGAACAGATGTTTTATGTGGTTCGGGGATTGGTCTGCTCTTTGAGTTGTTTCTCTGGGGAGCTGCTGACTCCGCATTGAGACTTAGTCGGGTGACTTTGCTAGATCCCTTTGGTCTAACGCTTGCTTGATTGTCTTTAGGTTGAAGTGGCTGTGTCTATTCTTCTGCCCTTTTGGGGGCCGGTCTTGGGGTTCCTTTCGGTTCCCTTGCTTTCAGATCTGCCGTTGCTTGGGCTGGTCCGGCTAGGTGTAGGATCTGTGATCTGTTCTTTGCTCCTCAGGTCTTGGGGGTGACAGTGGACCTTTTTTTGAGGTTCTGTGTCTCTCCCCCTTTGAGATCTGTGAGTAGGCTTGGCAGCCTGGATTGCCTGGAGAGTGTCCTGTCTTGGAGGTTGGACAATCTGCTATTTTGTTTGGCCGCTTTTTCCTTATGGATAGTGTTTTCTTTTTGTCTTCCTACGGATGGCAGTGTGTTACTGGACTCATGTTTATTTTCTGAGTTTGCTACTTGTAATTTCTGTTTGCTCAGTCTCTGAGCTCTGATGTTTTGAGGACTTTGTCTTCAGCTGTCTTTTTCGGTGCTGTTGCACAATGTTTGGGAAATGTTTCTTCTCCTTGTTGATGCCCAGTTGCTCCTTGTGGGTTGGGCGTCGTCTCCCCTTGTTCTCGTGATCCTTTCGGGTCTCTGTGGACTTGGCCTTCCTTTGAAGGGGGTTTTCCTTTATGGATTTTGCTGTACCTTTCGGTTATTCCTTTGGATTACCCTTGTCCTCTCCCTTTTGGGGATTTTGGTACTGTACTAGTAAGGGTTGTGTGGGGACTGACTGCTGGGCGACGGTTCTCCTGGAGGAGTGTTAGCTCACTGAGTCTGCTTGCGGTCTCTAGTTAGGCTTTCGGACTATCTACGGGTCAGTGTCCTTGGGGCCTTTTCCTTCTAGTTTTTTTGCCCGACTCCGATAATGCGGGGTTTGGTTGGGTTGGTTTTTTTTCTGGCCTGGTGCCCTCAGAATGGGTCGCCTATTGTACCCTACCGTTTTTGCATTCAGTGTCCTCTATAGCTTTGGTATTGTTTCCCAAAAGTAATGAATGCTGCTGTGGACTCTTTCCATTTATGAAGAAAAACTTAAATTATGCTTACCTGATCATTTTCTTCAGATGGAAAGAGTCCGCAGCTCCCCACCCGTATTTTTTCTATGGGGCGTCTTTTATTTTTTATTCTTCTGGCACCTTTTCACCCTGGTATTTCTTCTACTGTTCCTTGTTCCTCAGCAGAATGACTGGGGGATGAGGGAAGTGGGAGGAGTATTTAACCCTTTGGCTGGGGTGTCTTTGCCTCCTCCTGGTGGCCAGGTTCTTATTTCCCAAAGGTAATGAATGCAGCTGTGAACTCTTTCCATCTGAAGAAAAGAAAATTATCAGGTAAGCAAAATTTAAGTTATCTTGTTGTATGAAGTTGAAACAATGCAGTAGAAATGTCATGTTACGATATGATGTCATTTTTGTGTGTTTTTTTGTTACTTATTTGAAAAAAAAGAATAATAAAAAAAGGAAAAATGCTAATTATTCTCCATGTTTTACTTTTTTTGAAAGGTTACCTAATACAATTATAGATCTACAAAAGTTTTGATTATGAAAAAAACTCACTATATTGTTTAAGATTTCTCCAACATAGGTGTGTCCGGTCCACGGCGTCATCCTTACTTGTGGGATATTCTCTTCCCCAACAGGAAATGGCAAAGAGCCCAGCAAAGCTGGTCATATGATCCCTCCTAGGCTCCGCCTACCCCAGTCATTCTCTTTGCCGTTGCACAGGCAACATCTCCACGGAGATGGCTAAGAGTTTTTTGGTGTTTAAATGTAGTTTTTATTCTTCAATCAAGTGTTTGTTATTTTAAAATAGTGCTGGTATGTACTATTTACTCTGAAACAGAAAAGAGAAGAAGATTTCTGTTTGTAAGAGGAAGATGATTTTAGCAAACGTTACTAAAATCGATTGCTGTTTTCACACAGGACTGTTGAGATGAAGTAACTTCAGTTGGGGGAAGCAGTTGGCAGACTTTTCTGCCTGAGGTATGACTGGCCACATTTCTAACACGACTTGGTAATGCTGGAAGGCTGTCATTTTCCCTATGGGGACCGGTAAGCCATTTTCTTAGATTAAGTAAAAGAATAAAGGCTTTATAAGGGCTTAAAAAACTGGTAGACATTTTTCTGGGCTAAAACGATTACTTTGCTAAGCATATTTGACAGATTATAGCTCTTTATAGTTATTATAATCTTGGGGATTGTTGTTAAAAAACGGCAGGCACTGTATGGACACCTTTTTCAGATGGGGGCCTTCTCTAGTCATAGGCAGAGCCTCATTTTCGCGCCACTAATGCGCAGTTGTTTTTGGAAGGCAAGGCATGCAGATGCATGTGTGAGGAGCTAAGATCCACTGAAAAAGCTTATAGAAGGCGTCATTTGGTATCGTATTCCCCTCTGGGCTTGGTTGGGTCTCAGCAAAGCAGATTCCTGGGACTGTATAGGGGTTAAATGTAAAAACGGCTCTGGTTCCGTTATTTTAAGGGTTAAAGCTTTCAAATTTGGTGTGCAATACATTTAAGGCTTTAAATTTTGGTGAATTTTGAACAATTGCTTCATACTTTTTCGCATATTCAGTAATAAAGTGTGTTCTGTTTAAAATTTAAAGTGACAGTAACGGTTTTATTTTAAAACGTTTTTTGTGCTTTGTTGCCAAGTTTAAGCCTGTTTAACATGTCTGAACCATCAGATAAACGATGTTCTATATGTATGAAAGCCAATGTGTTTCCCCATTTAAATATATGTGATAATTGTGACATGGTGTCCAAACAAAGTAGGGACAATGATGCCACAGATAATAATAGTGCCCAAGATGATTCTTCAGATGAGGGGAGTAAGCATGGTACTGCATCACCCCCTTCTGTGTCTACACCAGTTTTGCCCACACAAGAGGCCCCTAGTACATCTAGTGCGCCAATACTTATTACTATGCAACAATTAACGGCTGTTATGGATAATTCTATTGCAAATATCTTATCTAAAATGCCTACTTATCAAAGAAAGTGCAATTGCTCTGTTTTAAACACTGAAGAGCAAGAGGACGCTGATGATAACGTTTCTGACATACCCTCACACCAATCTGAAGGGGCCAGGAGGGAGGTTTTGTCTGAGGGAGAAATTTCAGATTCAGGAAAAATTTCTCAACAAGCTGAACCTGATGTTGTAACATTTAAATTTAAATTAGAACATCTCCGCGCACTGCTTAAGGAGGTATTATCTACTCTGGATGATTGTGACAATTTGGTCATTCCAGAGAAATTATGTAAGATGGACAAGTTCCTAGAGGTTCCGGTGCCCCCCGATGTTTTTCCTATACCCAAGCGGGTGGCGGACATAGTAAACAAGGAATGGGAAAGGCCCGGCATACCTTTTGTTCCTCCCCCTATATTTAAGAAATTATTTCCTATAGTCGACCCCAGAAAGGACTTATGGCAGACAGTCCCTAAGGTCGAGGGGGCGGTCTCTACTCTAAACAAACGCACTACTATTCCCATAGAAGATAGTTGTGCTTTTAAAGATCCTATGGATAAAAAATTAGAGGGTTTGCTTAAAAAGATGTTTGTTCAGCAAGGTTACCTTCTTCAACCAATTTCATGCATTGTTCCTGTCACTACGGCAGCGTGTTTCTGGTTCGAAGAACTAGAAAAGTCGCTCAATAAAGAATCTTCGTATGAGGAGGTTATGGACAGAGTTCATTCACTTAAATTGGCTAACTCTTTTATTCTAGATGCCGCTTTGCAATTAGCGAGATTAGCGGCGAAAAATTCAGGATTTGCTATCGTGGCGCGCAGAGCGCTCTGGCTAAAGTCTTGGTCAGCGGATGTGTCTTCCAAGACAAAATTGCTTAACATCCCTTTCAAGGGCAAAACACTGTTTGGTCCTGATTTGAAAGAGATTATTTCAGACATCACCGGAGGAAAGGGCCACGCCCTTCCTCAGGATAGGTCTTTTAAGGCTAGAAATAAGCCTAATTTTCGTCCCTTTCGCAGAAACGGACCAGCCTCTACTTCTACATCCTCTAAGCAAGAGGGTAATACTTCTCAACCCAAACCAGCCTGGAGACCGATGCAAGGCTGGAACAAGGGTAAGCAGGCCAAGAAGCCTGCCACTGCTACCAAAACAGCATGAAGGGATGGCCCCCGATCCGGGACCGGATCTGGTGGGGGGCAGACTTTCTCTCTTTGCTCAGGCCTGGGCAAGAGATGTTCAGGATCCTTGGGCACTAGAAATAGTTTCTCAAGGTTATCTCCTGGAATTCAAGGAACTACCCCCAAGGGGAAGGTTCCACAGGTCTCAATTATCTTCAAACCAAATAAAAAGACAGGCATTCTTACATTGTGTAGAAGACCTGTTAAAGATGGGAGTAATTCATCCAGTTCCAATAAGAGAACAAGGGATGGGGTTTTACTCCAACCTGTTCATAGTTCCCAAAAAAGAGGGAACATTCAGACCAATTCTAGATCTCAAGATCCTAAACAAATTTCTCAGGGTTCCATCATTCAAAATGGAAACCATTCGAACGATCCTTCCTACCATCCAGGAAGGTCAATTCATGACCACGGTGGATTTAAAGGATGCGTACCTCCATATTCCTATCCACAAGGAACATCATCAGTTCCTAAGGTTCGCTTTTCTGGACAAGCATTACCAGTTTGTGGCACTTCCATTCGGATTAGCCACTGCTCCGAAAATTTTCACAAAGGTACTAGGGTCCCTTCTAGCGGTTCTAAGACCAAGGGGCATTGCAGTAGTACCGTACTTGGACGACATCCTGATTCAAGCGTCGTCTCTGTCAAAAGCAAAGGCTCATACGGACATCGTCCTAGCCTTTCTCAGATCTCACGGATGGAAAGTGAACATAGAAAAAAGTTCTCTTTCCCCGTCAACAAGAGTTCCCTTCTTGGGAACAATAATAGACTCCTTAGAAATGAGGATTTTTCTGACAGAGGTCAGAAAATCAAAACTTCTAAGCTCTTGTCAAGTTCTTCATTCTGTTCTTCGTCCTTCCATAGCGCAGTGCATGGAAGTAATAGGATTGATGGTTGCAGCAATGGACATAGTTCCTTTTGCACGAATTCATCTAAGACCATTACAACTGTGCATGCTCAGACAGTGGAATGGGGATTATACAGACTTGTCTCCGACGATTCAAGTAGATCAAAGGACCAGAGATTCACTCCGTTGGTGGCTAATCCTGGACAACCTGTCACAGGGAATGAGCTTCCGCAGACCAGAGTGGGTCATTGTCACGACCGACGCCAGTCTGGTGGGCTGGGGCGCGGTCTGGGAACCCCTGAAAGCTCAGGGTCTATGGTCTCGGGAAGAATCTCTTCTCCCGATAAACATTCTGGAACTGAGAGCGATATTCAATGCTCTCAAAGCTTGGCCTCATCTAGCAAAGGCCAAATTCATAAGGTTTCAATCAGACAACATGACGACAGTTGCATATATCAACCATCAGGGGGGAACAAGGAGTTCCCTGGCGATGGAGGAAGTGACCAAGATAATTCAATGGGCGGAGGATCACTCCTGCCACTTGTCTGCATTCCACATCCCAGGAGTGGAAAATTGGGAAGCGGATTTTTTGAGTCGTCAGACATTCCATCTGGGGGAGTGGGAACTCCACCCGGAAATCTTTGCCCAAATAACTCAATTATGGGGCATTCCAGACATGGATCTGATGGCGTCTCGTCAGAACTTCAAGGTTCCTTGTTACGGGTCCAGATCCAGGGATCCCAAGGCGACCCTAGTAGATGCACTAGTAGCACCTTGGACCTTCAACCTAGCTTATGTTTTCCCACCGTTTCCTCTCATTCCCAGGCTGGTAGCCAGGATCAACCAGGAGAGGGCTTCGGTGATCTTGATAGCTCCTGCGTGGCCACGCAGGACTTGGTATGCAGACCTGGTGAATATGTCATCGGCTCCACCATGGAAGCTACCTTTGAGACAGGACCTTCTTGTTCAAGGTCCATTCGAACATCCGAATCTGGTTTCTCTCCAACTGACTGCTTGGAGATTGAACGCTTGATTTTATCAAAGCGTGGGTTTTCAGATTCTGTAATAGATACTCTGATTCAGGCTAGAAAGCCTGTAACTAGAAAAATTTACCATAAGATATGGAAAAAATATATCTATTGGTGTGAATCTAAAGGATTCCCATGGAACAAGCAGTTGGCAGACTTTTCTGCCTGAGGTATGACTGGCCACATTTCTAACACGACTTGGTAATGCTGGAAGGCTGTCATTTTCCCTATGGGGACCGGTAAGCCATTTTCTTAGATTAAGTAAAAGAATAAAGGCTTTATAAGGGCTTAAAAAACTGGTAGACATTTTTCTGGGCTAAAACGATTACTTTGCTAAGCATATTTGACAGATTATAGCTCTTTATAGTTATTATAATCTTGGGGATTGTTGTTAAAAAACGGCAGGCACTGTATGGACACCTTTTTCAGATGGGGGCCTTCTCTAGTCATAGGCAGAGCCTCATTTTCGCGCCACTAATGCGCAGTTGTTTTTGGAAGGCAAGGCATGCAGATGCATGTGTGAGGAGCTAAGATCCACTGAAAAAGCTTATAGAAGGCGTCATTTGGTATCGTATTCCCCTCTGGGCTTGGTTGGGTCTCAGCAAAGCAGATTCCTGGGACTGTATAGGGGTTAAATGTAAAAACGGCTCCGGTTCTGTTATTTTAAGGGTTAAAGCTTTCAAATTTGGTGTGCAATACTTTTAAGGCTTTAAATTTTGGTGAATTTTGAACAAATAACTCAATTATGGGGCATTCCAGACATGGATCTGATGGCGTCTCGTCAGAACTTCAAGGTTCCTTGTTACGGTTCCAGATCCAGGGATCCCAAGGCGACCCTAGTAGATGCACTAGTAGCACCTTGGACCTTCAACCTAGCTTATGTTTTCCCACCGTTTCCTCTCATTCCCAGGCTGGTAGCCAGGATCAACCAGGAGAGGGCTTCGGTGATCTTGATAGCTCCTGCGTGGCCACGCAGGACTTGGTATGCAGACCTGGTGAATATGTCATCGGCTCCACCATGGAAGCTACCTTTGAGACAGGACCTTCTTGTTCAAGGTCCATTCGAACATCCGAATCTGGTTTCTCTCCAACTGACTGCTTGGAGATTGAACGCTTGATTTTATCAAAGCGTGGGTTTTCAGATTCTGTAATAGATACTCTGATTCAGGCTAGAAAGCCTGTAACTAGAAAAATTTACCATAAGATATGGAAAAAATATATCTATTGGTGTGAATCTAAAGGATTCCCATGGAACAAGATAAAAATTCCTAGGATTTTATCCTTTCTACAAGAGGGTTTGGAGAAGGGATTATCTGCAAGTTCTCTGAAGGGACAGATTTCTGCGTTATCTGTTTTACTTCACAAAAGGCTGGCAGCTGTGCCAGACGTTCAAGCGTTTGTTCAGGCTCTGGTTAGAATCAAGCCTGTTTACAGACCCTTGACTCCTCCCTGGAGTCTTAATCTAGTTCTTTCAGTTCTTCAAGGGGTTCCGTTTGAACCCTTACATTCCGTAGATATTAAGTTATTATCTTGGAAAGTTTTGTTTTTGGTTGCAATTTCTTCTGCTAGAAGAGTTTCTGAGTTATCTGCTCTGCAGTGTTCTCCGCCCTATCTGGTGTTCCATGCAGATAAGGTGGTTTTGCGTACTAAGCCTGGTTTTCTTCCGAAAGTTGTTTCCAACATGAATATTAACCAGGAGATAGTTGTACCTTCTTTGTGCCCGAATCCAGTTTCAAAGAAGGAACGTTTGTTACACAATTTGGACGTAGTCCGTGCTCTAAAATTCTATTTAGAGGCCACTAAAGATTTCAGACAAACTTCTTCTTTGTTTGTTGTTTATTCTGGTAAAAGGAGAGGTCAAAAAGCAACTTCTACCTCTCTTTCCTTTTGGCTTAAAAGCATTATCCGTTTGGCTTATGAGACTGCCGGACGGCAGCCTCCTGAAAGAATCACAGCTCACTCCACTAGGGCTGTGGCTTCCACATGGGCCTTCAAGAACGAGGCTTCTGTTGACCAGATATGTAAGGCAGCGACTTGGTCTTCACTGCACACTTTTGCCAAATTTTACAAATTTGATACTTTTGCTTCTTCAGAGGCTATTTTTGGGAGAAAGGTTTTGCAAGCCGTGGTGCCTTCCATTTAGGTGACCTGATTTGCTCCCTCCCTTCATCCGTGTCCTAAAGCTTTGGTATTGGTTCCCACAAGTAAGGATGACGCCGTGGACCGGACACACCTATGTTGGAGAAAACAGAATTTATGCTTACCTGATAAATTACTTTCTCCAACGGTGTGTCCGGTCCACGGCCCGCCCTGGTTTTTTTAATCAGGTCTGATGAATTATTTTCTCTAACTACAGTCACCACGGTATCATATGGTTTCTCCTATGCATATTTCCTCCGGTACGTCGGTCGAATGACTGGGGTAGGCGGAGCCTAGGAGGGATCATATGACCAGCTTTGCTGGGCTCTTTGCCATTTCCTGTTGGGGAAGAGAATATCCCACAAGTAAGGATGACGCCGTGGACCGGACACACCGTTGGAGAAAGTAATTTATCAGGTAAGCATAAATTCTGTTTTTGTTTTAAAAACACATATTTTTATTACAATTGTAATAAACAGCTTTGCTGTAGTTTTTGCATTTCATGATATATACATAAAATAATGGTACAGTTTGAGTCTGCTGAAAAAACAATGTATAGTTTGTTTAGGTTTCTCCCTTAAAAATACTTCCAGGGGGGTGGAGCTGGCCGCAGCTAAGATGGCTGTGTAACACCAGAGCTCTGTAAACCTGCTCCAAAACACACTGCCTAAAACAGCCTCAATTTTAATAAATAAAAACAGCAAAACATGGGTGTATGAATGCCTTTACCACAAGGAACTGTAATATTACGACAGAGACAACCGTGACCTGGATTAATCAACAGCCTTGCCGGGTACATCCGACATTGCAGCCTGTGTCGCACTTTGAAATCTCCTTACAGGTCGCAGTTCTATGGACAACAGGGGAGCCCGGCTTGAGGTATACAAGGAAAGGCAGCATTACTCCGTTCAAAGAATGGTGGTAATGTAGGGGTGAGAGAGAAAAGAACAGAAATAACTGCCGTATGGTGCGGGTAGGCCAGAACCTAAATGCAAGGTGCGTCACAATCTCTTCCTTCTCTTTCCTTCTTTACTGTTCTTAATATAAATGTCCCTGGTCCCTTCTAGTATGCTCATAATTCGTCTCTTACATGGTTGAGAGAGAGCTACGATATCAGCCCGGATTGACTGTACAGAGAGGTGAAAATAGGCCCCTTTTTGCGACTTACGGTCAGATGATAAGGAAAAAGCTGCATTTAAGGCATTCCGGTCGCCATCCGTGTCACCTCACCATGACATTAAGTTGCGGTCAGCCTCTGTAAACGAACGGTGATGTTAATTGCCGAGATTAAGAAGATCCGAGGGATATTTGATAGTAATAGCCCAACTGATATACCGGAGCTCACCCGAGTGCAGCCATCTCTCTCGAGTGCTGGCTCCGCCCCCACAAACAGCATAGTTTATATCTTAACAAAAAATATCTTAATAATCTTAATGTCATACGACGTTAATTACACGAGAGGGGATAATAACCAGCTCCCTCTCAGAAATATTTACCATTAAATCTAACTATCGCCTAATAGCCATTTTACTACTCAGCCCTGACTCTCTATTTTATTATTCTTCTTTGGAGACATCGTGGATGCTATATTGTGTATTGTAGCGGTTGCAGTGAGAGTTTCTGCACCGCTGTGTAATAAATGTGGTTTCAATAACTAAATAAATTATTGTGAGTCCCCAATGAGGATATCTTGATACAGTCTATATTTGAAGGAGTGTTACCTCTGAAGGGATAAGTCCAGGGAGTGCGTGAGAGAGAAAAGAACAGAAATAACTGCCGTATGGTGCGGGTAGGCCAGAGCCTAAATGCAAGGTGCGTCACAATCTCTTCCTTCTCTTTCCTTCTTTACTGTTCTTAATATAAATGTCCCTGGTCCCTTCTAGTATGCTCAGAATTCGTCTCTTACATGGTTGAGAGAGAGCTACGATATCAGCCCGGATTGACTGTACAGAGAGGTGAAAATAGGCCCCTTTTTGCGACTTACGGTCAGATGATAAGGAAAAAGCTGCATTTAAGGCATTCCGGTCGCCATCTGTGTCACCTCACCATGACATTAAGTTGCGGTCAGCCTCTGTAAACGAACGGTGATGTTAATTGCCGAGATTAAGAAGATCCGAGGGATATTTGATAGTAATAGCCCAACTGATATACCGGAGCTCACCCAAGTGCAGCCATCTCTCTCGAGTGCTGGCTCCGCCCCCACAAACAGCATAGTTTATATCTTAACAAAAAATATCTTAATAATCTTAATGTCATACGACGTTAATTACATGAGAGGGGATAATAACCAGCTCCCTCTCAGAAATATTTACCATTAAATCTAACTATCGCCTAATAGCCATTTTACTACTCAGCCCTGACTATGGGCTCTAAACAGCAACAAGTAGATAATAGAAATGACAAAGTTGTACTTAGGCTTATTCATCTAAAACAATACGTTACCAAAATACAGTTCTAGTGAGCACGGTCAATGTAGCTGCTCTAGACTCTCAATTCGAAGAGATCCCTGTGGGGAAGAAAGTTTTCTAAGTTGTATTCCGAGGTGGAGAACCAAGAGACCTAGCCAATGATTGGGCCCTCGGCTTGGATATTACCCATTGCCAGTTACCAGGGTCAGCTCTAGCTGATCTCTTCTTAGGAGGTTCTAGTGGTTCTTCTGAGGATAGTCCTGCCGGGGGTTCAATTTCTAGTGCTGAGCAGAAGTCACTGATATCCTCTAGAGACTTGCAGATAAATTTTAAAATTTCCGTGCAGAACATAAAGATGGAAAGGGAATCCCCATCTGTAAAGAATTTTCTTTTGACGGATTTTTGCGTGAAAGGTTCAAGAGTTCCTCTTTCTCTCTGAACTCCCTAAACTTCATAATGATATCCCTTGGAGGTGCCGTGTCTGGGGGTTTTGGTCTAAGGGCCCTGTGGGCTCTGACCCAAGGGATATCTGTGGAAGGTGGAATATTCTTGAGATGTGCAAAGAGGGCAGGAAGATAAGTTGGGAAATCTTTAGGTAACACAGACTCAGGAACCCCACGTATTCTAAGATTTTTCTGACGACTCCGATTTTCGAGGTCTTCTATTTTGTCGTGTAAGTCAGCCAGACTTGTTGTATGATGGTTTGTGGTATCCTGGACCATGTTGATTTCTTCTTGCAGATAATCATTTATTCCAATGCCTCTACTCTGTTTCCCATAGAGTGTAAGTCCTGTTTTATTTCAGCTATTTCTTCTCTTATACACGAACGAATGATGTCTGCGATGTCCTGTTTGGACGCTAGCGTAGAGAGAATAGCATTTGGTACTGATGTACTCTCCTCTGAGCCCTCCATGTATTTTTGTGGTGTTGTCACCTTTTTCAAGGGCGACCTGGTTACTTCCTCGTTCATTGTGATCTTTAAGCTTGAGGGAGAGAAAAACTGGTCTACCAAGCTGTCTTTTTGGCTGGTCAATTTCGGCAATTTATTGAGCTTTGCTGAGCGTTTGGTATTCATGTTATATTGCTGTCTTAGGCACGGCAAGTGCTCAGCCCTATCCTCCCAAAGCCAAATTTGATAGGTGAGCAAAGATAGTATTTACTGTTTTAACACAGTCAGGCTCGCCTGATTTGAATTTTGCAGAAAGTCACTTAGCTGATCCCAGATAAAACCTTGGGGTGGTCGTATTGAAATAGACTACTTTCAGTAGTGAACATGCACGGTTAAGTCTTTAAGTGAAGGGCAGAGAGCAGGCCCTATCTGTTATATATAGCGCAGGATAATTGCCAAAGAGCGCACACTATATTCATTGAGTGTATCAGCCTTACACTGCTGCAGCTGCTGTATATCCTGTTTACAAAAGTCCTTCAGAGTCTCTGTGCTATAGTCTCTGAAGCAAGTGGTTAAATAAAGTCCAGTAGCTACGGCTCTATATACTCCTTGCTTGTTGCGATCTTACACAGTCTTTTGCATCACCTGCCAGGAATAACAAAATGGCGTTTCCCTGTCTGAGTATATTGAGGCCAAGTTGCGCATTAACCTAATGCCTTTCTTAGGGTAAATGTTGGATGTTCATTTTAAAATATGCAAACGCAAACTGAAATAAAGTGAATCATTAAAAGTACGAAGCAACGCAATGATATTTGGAAACCCATTTTGAAGTTCGTGAAATGATATAAGGAGGCGAAGTCTATAGTTTACTATGGACAGCTTATCGCGTAACGTATTGTTTACAATGGACTGCCCACTTTATACGATCATTACGCAAGGCGTGAAATTTGCGAGAGTTGCGAGTCAGAAATACACATTTCTCGCCGCCAATGACGAACTTTCAATCATCGAGGCCATAGTCTTTTTTCTCTGGGTTTATGTATCGCCAGGTGTCATGCAGGGTTAAGGTTTTAAGATTTTTCCATATAGATTGAAGAGCCTTACAGGGGAGTTGAGATTTGCCACTAGAGCAATCAATTGATGGGTCCAGGGGAGTATTGAGGTCACCTCCTAGAATCAGTGGGCCCTTAATTTTCGTCAAGATCTTTGAGGTAACTTTATCTATAAATAAGTCTTGGTGTGTATTAGGTGTGTAGAGGTTAACCAATGTGACAGGTCGGCCATATAAGAGGCCAGAGATACACAAATATCTCCCGTCCTTATCTTTGTCTAGGGACAACATTTGAAATGGGATGGATTTGTGAATTAGTATGCTGACACCGTTTACTTTTTTATGCGAGTTAGTGCTATGGAAATGTTGTGGGAAATGTGAAGTAAAATATTTAGGGATAGTATTACCTTTAAAGTGGGTTTCTTGTAATAGTAAAATCCTCCCACCCCTTCTATATAGGTCTTGTAAAGCCATAGTCCTCTTATGGGGACAGTTAAGTCCTTTTACATTTTGGGTGATTATGTGTAAATGTGGTGTATCACCTTTTGTAGACATTCTCTTTCAGATATAGGTGCTTGCTATGGATAGACGGCAGCAGCAGGTGGACATTGGCAGGCACACCCAGAATCCCTGGGCTAAACAAAAAAAGAAAAACATTAATAAACGAAACAATTACATAACAACAATTGAAAAGCATAAAGCTTCAAACATAAGGGGGCAACATTATCAGTTGGGCTAAAGTAACTTGGTAATATATTAATTGTATTATTTATGAATCCCAGGAGAACATTTGTTTTCATAAAAGGTTTCCACTGATACACACACCACAACCACAAACAAAAACAAAATTACATTCATGAAGTGTATAGCACCGGAAACATTCTCCATCTTAACGACCTAAGTCAGGTCACGGCCATCTATACATTTTCAATTTAAGGAAAATTGTAAGTAGTCAAGAATTAAACGATATACATCACAGAGAGTCAAAAAATTAAAAAAGAGACATATCATGATACTTATATTTAGTTCATGTGACATCTTGTCCTTTTTCAGATTGGGTGTCTTTTCTAGGCATGGCTCTAGCATTTCTTCTTGAAGATACCGTCTGCCATTCTGGCCTTTGAGGAAGTGGACCTGATTTATTTATGTGGAGATGATGTGCATCAGGTGTACCCTCTCCTGTATTAGGCGGGTCAATGCGTAGCTCTTTACATACACCTTGGATGTCATCTGGAGAGTGGCATAGGACCCTCTTGCCTCTCCACTGGATTTGAAGGCTGAAAGGGTGACCCCAACGATATGGGATGTTCTGTTGGCGCAATTTTTGCGTTAGAGGTTTTAGGTCTCTCCGTTTCTGCAAAGTTCTAATTGACAGATCTTCAAAGAGTTGTAGGTCTGTTCCTCTGAACTTTATTGGCTGTTTTGCTCTTGCGTTTTTCATTAAACTTTCTTTAAGTTGGAAGTTAGTAATTTTAGCAATCGTGTCTCTAGGTGGTTGGTTTTCAGGAGGTTTGCTCCTCAGAGCTCGATGAACTCTATCCATGGCAATTGTTGCATCATCACCTTCATTATTTATAAAGGTAAACAGGCTTTGAATATAATTTTCCAGATCTTGTGAGATCACAGCTTCTGGGATGCCACATATTCGAACATTGTGCCTCCTGCTTCGATTTTCTAAATCGTCAACCTTGTTTTCTAAATGGAGGATAATATCGTCCTGCTGTGTCAGGTGGCGGCCCATGCCGGCCATGGATGTATTGTGGTGTGATATTTCCTCTTCCAGTTTTTCCACCCTCTGTCCTACCTCAGTGAGGTCTCTTTTTATTTCTGAGATTTCTTCTCTAATACATTCTCTGACCTCTTGGATCAATAATGAAAAGTCCTTTTTTGAGTCCAGGAGGGCTTTGGGGATAGTTACTGCCGGGTTGGGGCAGTCAGAATCTGACTCTGAAGATGCCGAGTTTTCTCTTTCTCTGGAGGTTGTTTCTGAAGTGGTAGGGGTTGGAACTGGTTCAAGGCATTTAAAAAAATTGTTCAGTGAAGGTTTAGCATTAGCCTTTTTCTTTGCTGTGCTCTCTATTTTATTATTCTTCTTTGGAGACATCGTGGATGCTATATTGTGTATTGTAGCGGTTGCAGTGAGAGTTTCTGCACCGCTGTGTAATAAATGCGGTTTCAATAACTAAATAAAGTATTGTGAGTCCCCAATGAGGATATCTTGATACAGTCTATATTTGAAGGAGTGTTACCTCTGAAGGGATAATAAAGGTCATTTTGGAAGTAGAATTGGAAAAAACTTGAGGATTGTTTCTGAAGTGTAAACGACATTGATTAAGGAATTCACAGCATTCTTCAGGATTACCGTCATATTTATCTGGAAGTGGGATTCGTGGTATATTCTGTCCAACAGGTTGAGGTGGATTAAAGACAGCATTGGAGCTAGTAGCAGCGGCAGCAGGAGTCGCCGTAGCTTGAGAAGGAGCGGAGAGGTTATGTAGCAGAGCAGTAATCTGGTCAAGCTTTAAATCCAAAGATTGCAAATGAGCGGAATGATTTCCTAGAAGTTGCCCTTGTAGAGCCACAGCCCTGGATAACTCATCAGGGTCCATATTATGGCCCGTTTGTACTGTCAGGTTAGGAAATGTCCAGAAGAAGACCCAAATGCTAGGGCGAACTTAAACAACACCCTTGCACTCTGAGTTTAATCCAAGACGTGACCCTACGACAACCTCCAAAAAACAATATACTCATGATATGGAGCAGGGTTAGCCTGTGCCCAAAGTAATTCAAGATATCAGCCAGATAGACTTTTGAATAAGGAACTGGTTTCAGGAAATGTCTTACACAGAATCAGGAGAGCAGGGATACTCCACTTATACTCAGACAGAAGAAGGGTAAAACAAGAAACAGTTAATAATGCAGGAGTAGGAAATTTGTTATCAAGCAGTTTGAGGGTTAACACTGTGTAGTCAGTCTTTGCAGAGTTTGCAACAGGTAATCAGGCAGTTTGAGGGTTAACACTGTGTAGTCAGAACTTGCAGAGTTTGCTACAGGTAATCAGGTAGTTTGAAGGTTAACACAGATTAATCAGTACTTGCTGAGATTGGCAACAGGATATCAAGCAGTTTGAAGGTTTACACTGAATAAACTGTATTTGCAGAGTTTGGAAACCGGTACACATGCAGATTGAAAGTTTCACAGAATAAACAGTATTTGCAGAGTTTGGCAGTACACTGTGTAGTCAGAACTTGCAGAGTCTGTAACAGTATATCAGGCAGTTTGAGGGTTAACACTGAATAGTCAGTCCTTGCAGAGTTTGCAACAGTTAAACAGGTAGTTTGAAGGTTAACACAGATTAATCAGTACTTGCTGAGTTTGGCAACAGGATATCAAGCAGTTTGAAGGTTTACACTGAATAAACTGTATTTGCAGAGTTTGGAAACAGGTAAACATGCAGTTAGAAAGTTTCACAGAATAAACAGTACTTGCATTGTTTGGAAACAGGTAATCAGGAAGTTGAAGGTTAACCCAGCATAGTCAGTCCTTGAAGAGATTGGCAACAGAAAAGCAGCAGTTAGAGAGATTCCACAGCGAATTCCTCACAGAAGCCACAAAGAGGAACAAACAAACGGGCACTGGAGAAACAGGAAGCCAGGAATAAAAAGCCTGGTCGTGACATCATCAGGAAGGGGTGGCTCAGACACCTGTCAATCAAGCACACAAAGAGGACTGCAGAGCTTCCCAGCGGCCGAGCGTGACACATACATTTTGTTTCCCCATAGGAATCAATGGGGCTGCGTTACGGAGCTTTACGCTTCTTTATTGCAGGTGTTAGGCTTTTTTTCAGCCGGCTCCCCCCATTGATGTCTATGGGGAAATTTTGCACGAGCGACCAGCTCACTGCTGACTTAAGCAGTGCTGGTATTGGAGTGCGGTATGGAGCACAATTTTGCTCTACACTCACTTCTTGTCTTTTAACGCCGGGTTTATAAAAACCTGTAGGTAAGTGAGCAGTGACAATTACGTGCAAGTTAGCACCGCACCCCTCACTGCAAAACTCGTAATCAGTCCAGCAGCAGCTAATCAATTTCAACTAGTTTCAGCCTTGTGCAGGCCTTTCTTAATGACCCCTAAGTTGTGATTACAGACCGGATCACCTACACAATTAGGGACCGGATGAAAAAAGCTGCTAACATAGTAACCTTTCAGGAAGAGATTCTGACTGCATAAAGGAACCTGGGGAAAGAGGTAACAGAAAACACAGACAACAAGCTGCATACAGGAGAGTTTAAAGTGTTGGATGCTAAAACACAGTGCAAGAATAAACACATAATAAAAGTGGCATTTCAGTGAGCCTTCAGAGCAGAAGGTGCGAGCCATATCTTTTTGCGACCCTCCAATAAGGAACATTACTTAGTTCTGACTATAGCCCCACTTAATTTAAACCCCAGAGGGAAGACCCCCCTTTTTTTAGTTTTACATGTTTTTAAGAGTGCGCACTCTATATTGTTATCCTATATGAATTGTGATTTTATGATTGTATTTTTAGAAGATAAAATAACTTGTATTTTAAATACTGCCTTTTTTAGGAAATAGGTTTTAAACAGGTTTTAAAATAACCAATTAAATACTGTTGTATACGTTGAATTTAGCAAGTAGTGATTGTGTCAATTATTCCATATAGCTGATATTTATTAGCGCTCACTCTTTAAGGTTTTTTTAGTTTAAATTTTTAACTATCCACTTCAGGAGATAGTTGTTAGAGTGTAGTTTGGTATCTTCTATTCAGTACTATTTACCTTGCTTACAAATGCCTGTATCTGTGCATGAAAACCATACAAATGCACATCTCTGCTTGGAAACCATACAAATATTTTTATCTGTACATGCAAACCATATAAAATCCTGTATCTGTGCATGAAAAACATACAAATGCCTGAATCTGTGCATGGAGAAGATACAAATGCTTTGAATGTGAAAACAATGCAAATGCCTGTATCTGTGCATAGAAACATACAAATGAGTGTATCTTTGCATGTAAACCGTACAAATGCCTGTATCTATGCATGGAAACTATACAAATGCATGTTTCTGTGCTTGGAATCAATAAAAATGCTTGCATGTGTGCATAAAAACCATAAAATGCCTGTGACTGGGTATGGGAACCATACAAATGCCTAAATCTGTAAATGTAAACCTTTCAAATGCCAGGATATGTGCATGGAAACCATATACAAACCTGTATCTGTACATGAAACAATACAAATGTTTGCTTCTAAGAATGAAAACCATGCAAATATCTGTGCATGGAAACCATACAAATGCCTGTGTCTGTGCTTAGAAACCATATAAATGCATGTATCTGTGCATGAAAAGCTTACACATGCCTATATATATTCATGGAAACCATACAAATGCATGCATCTGTGCATGGAAACCACACACGTGTCTGTATCTCTGCATGAAAACCATACAAATGCTTGGATTTGTGCATAAAAACCACACTAATGTCTCTTTCGGAGCATGGAATCCACATAAATGCCTGTGTCTGTACATGGGAACCATACAAATGCCTGAATCAGTGAATGTAAACCATACAAATGCCAGGATATGTGCATGGAAACAATATAAAACCCTGTTTCTGTACATGAAATAATACAAATGTTTACTTCTAGGAATAAAAGCCATGCAAATATTACCCTATATGCAGACGACATTTTCTTAACGTTGTCATCCCCGAACAGCTCAATTAAATTCCTTATGGAAGAACTAACCCTATACGGACTGCACTCCAATTTCAAAGTGAATGCAAGTAAGTCTGAATTTCTGGGTTTGGGACTTTCTCAAGCTGAAGTTGACAACATAGTAAGGACTTAGGAATTTAAACACCAAAAAATATCTACAAAATACCTGGGAGTATTTATTTCCACCTCCCCCCATCATCTCCTTACACTTAATTACTCTTTGTTAATTAAACATATCCAACAGGAATTACGTTCCTGGCAAAATAAAACTATGTCTTGGTTAGGAAGGATAAATGCGTTTAAGATGTCCATATTGCCAAAGACCTATAAACATCTCAGAATCCCAGCTTGGTATACTACAAAAAATCATCAACACATTCATTTGGCAAAATAAGAGACAAAGGATAGCTAGGTCCACTATGTACCGTACAAGAGACAATGGTGGTTTGGGTGTACCACAGTTAAAATACTATAGATGGGCTGTATTTCTCACTCGGATAGTGGACTGGTGCAGGCACTTCTCACACAAGGAGTGGGTTGTGTTGGAACACACTCTAGCTAACGTTTTGCAACTGGGTGGGAGTTGTTGGATTCCCCCCCAGAACCGACATTTAGGACAGAATACTTCCAAAATGACTTTAGAGACATATAAAATATGGGATACACATCTTACACAAATCCTGAACATCTCCTCAAGCATTTCACCACTGACCCCATTGGTCAACAACCCCAGCTTACCAATAACACTGGCCCCAACTCCAAACCTTTTCACCACATTATCCGATACTCCCAAATGCTATGATGTTTTACAAAACAAGAAAATAAAGCCCAGGGCGGAATTGTCAGATTGTTTTGGGGGGATTTTTTGTCATTGGTTCAGATACCACCAAATTACACACTATATCTATAATCATACGGATAAAGGCAACATACTTTGGCCTCTTACGCCTTTTGAAACATTATGCCACACAAGCTCTTCTAGAAAGGGCATCTTATCTTTAACTTATAAATTACTCTTGCAACACCATTCTAGGACGTTACCAACTTACACGAGCAAATGGGAATTGGAATTGCAAAATCACCCCACACATGAGGACTGGTTGCACATTTTTCGGAACATAAACAGATACTCTTCATCAGTGCAAACGCAGGAGATGAACATCAAACTTCAATGTCGGTGGTATCTCACACCATTTAAATTATCCACGATATTTAAGAACACAACAGCGGAATGCTGGAGAGAATGTGGGAACCCAGGTACATTTATACATATATGGTGGGATTGTCCCCTTATGACCTCATTCTGGGTAAACATAATAGGTGAAATTAAAAAAGTAACATGAATCACATTACCATTTGACCCAGTTGTATTCCTATTTAATAAATTCCCTAAGGTGCATTGCAAACTTAGATTACAACTATTATATCTTATGGTTAATAGCGCAAACAGGTTGATACCTCAAAACTGGAAGAAAATTAGACCTCCCACCATGGAAAAATGGAGGGAGGTAGTATCCTCTACAATATTACTAGAAAATTATCACTTTGTTATTTCCAAAAGACTTGACTATTTATCCATCTCTTTTTTGTGGGAGGAATACTCTATATTGTACAATACTAAACATATTAGTAGACAACGTATATAGTCTGTTTGTTAGACCTTATTGATAACTATGTGAATTAAATGGAGCTTATTGTAAGAAGAGCTCACCTTAATCACTTTTTCTGTTTATCTCATACATGACTGTGGCCCACCACTTTTTGACCAAAGTTTTTTCTTTTTTTTTTGTTTCCTTTTGATTTGGTTTCCCTACACCCCATTTTGTTTGATTGTTGATGTAAAAACTGCTATACTATTCTTAATGACAGTGGATAGAAAATCTGTAATGTTTTGAATATCACTCAATAAAAAAGTTTAATTTAAAAAAAAAAAACAAAAAAAAAACAAACATGTAAATACCTGTATCTGTGCATGGAAACCATACAAATGCCTTTATCTGTGTATGGAAATCATACAAATGCCAATAAATCATACAAATGCCTGGATATGTGCAGGATAGCCAAATAAAAACCTTTATTTGAACAAATGATACAAATGCTTGCTTCTTGTAATGAAAACCATACAAATGCATGTATCTGTGCATGTAAATGAAAAGCATACAAATGCCTGTATCTATGCATGGAAACTATACAAATGCATGTATCTGTGCTTGAAAACCATAAAAATGCCTGCATGTGTACATACAAAGCATACAGATGCCTGTGGCTGTGCATGAAAACCATACAAATGCCAATAAACTATATAAATGCCGGTATCTATGCATGGAAACTATACCAATGCATGTATCTGTACTTGGAAACAATAAAAATGCTTGCCTTTGCATTTGGGCATAACAACCATACAAATGCCTGTGGCTGTGCAAGGAAACCATACAAATGCCTGAATCTGTAAATTGAAACCACACAAATGCCTGAAAATGTAAATATAAACCAAATAAAAAGTTGTATTTGTACATTAAATTATACAAATGCTTGCGTCTAGGAATGAAAACCATGCAAATGCCTGTATTTGTGCATGAAAAGCTTACACATGCCTGTATATGTTCATGGAAATATATATATATACAGTTGTATGCAAAAGTTTAGGCACCCCTGACAATTTCCATGATTTTCATTTATAAATAATTGGGTGTTTGGATCAAATTTCATTTTGATCTATCAAATAATTGAAGGACACAGTAATATTTCAGTAGTGAAATGAGGTTTATTGGATTAACAGAAAAATGGCCAATATGCATCAAAACAAAATTAGACAGGAGCATAAATTTGGGAACCCTTGTCATTTTGTTGATTTGAATACCTGTATGTGAATGTACATGAAATCATATAAATTAATCTATTTAACTAGAGGAATGTCTGTATCTATGAATGGAAACTATACAAATGGATGTATCTGTGCTTGAAAACCATAAACAATGCCTGCATGTGTACATACAAAGCATACAGATACCTGTGGCTGTGCAAGGAAACCATACAAATGCCTGGATCTATGAATGGAATCCAAATAAAAACCTGAATCTGTTCATTAAACCAGTGATTTTCAACCTTTTTTTTGCCGTGGCACACTTTTTTACATTAAAAAATCCTGTGGCACACCACCATCCCAAAATTTTACAAAATAACACATTGTAGCTCAATACAGTGTATATATATATATATATATATATATATATACACACAAACATACATACATACACACACACTGTACTGTGCTGTCATGCCATACCTCCTACAAACTATACATGACATATTGACATTCATTCACAAACAATTATAATGATTGTCTGTGAATGAATGTCAATATGTCATGGTTGTAAATGATGCCTGATGAGCCTGTCACATACCTCCCAATATTTCAAAATTTGAAAGAGGGACATCCCCGCACTGGGAAAAGTCCCCCCCATCAGTCATTATCTCACTTAAAATAAAAAAAGGCCCAGAATAAAAAAACAAGCAACATTTAAAAAATGTCACATTGTTGTCAGTCTGCCGCGGCACACCTGAGGATCTCTCATGGCACACTAGTGTGCCACGGCACACTGGTTGAAAAACACTGCATTAAACCATACAAATACTTGCATCTAGGAATGAAAACCAAACAAATGCCTGTATCTGTGTATAGAAAACAATGCTTGTATCTGTGCTTGGAAACCATATATATGCCGGTATCAGTGTATGAAAACCATACAAATGCCTATATCTGTGCTTGGAAACCATACAAATGCTTTTGCCTGTGCATGGGAACCATAGTAATGCCTGTATGTATACATGCAAACCATACAAATGCTTGGATATGTGCATGGAAACAAAATAAAAAACTGTATCTGTAAATGAAACCATACAAATGTTTGTGTCTAGGAAGGAAAACCATACAAATGCCTCTATCTGTTCTTGGAAATAATCCAAATGCCTGAATCTGTGAATAGAAACCATACAAATGCCGGGATTTGTGCATGGAATCCAAATAAAAACCTGTATCTGTAAATGAAAACATTCAAATGCTTGCATCTAGAAATGACAACCATAACAATGACTGTATTTGTTAACAAACAAAAAAGAGATTGAGGGATGCGCCCAATCGGGCTAACTGCTCTGAATATACCAATACATTTATCCAAATTGGAGTCACAACTCTATCGACCCGTGTAAAATCCACAAGTGGTCTGTCTAAAGGTGTATTACAGATGAAAAGTAATCCAGCCAACAAAAATAGATTAATAATTAACCCTTAATATTTATTCACATAAAATAACGAACATAAATAACGTAGCAAATATATCAGACACCGGTGTCATTTAAAACTTAATAATTCTAATGCTGTAAATGCACTCTTATATAAAAACAATTCATTTACAATTGATTCACAATTGGTTATTTGTTCACAATAAATTTTTTACAAATCTTTAAATTGATATCAAAGTCTTATATATTTTACAAGTTTGTTTGCTGTATCACAATCTTAAAGGGTTTAAGCCTTTAAACTTTCATATTGTTACCAGGTTTCAGCGTCCTTTAACTTCATAACAATGTAAGCAGAGGTCACGTTAATATGACGTGTGTACTCTTTCCAACAGTCTTAGTGATATATGCCGAGATTTCTTTAGTGTTTGACAATCTCAAACTGTTTGCGCCTTTAAATGGTAACAAAGTCTCCACGTCCTGTTACTTTCTAACAGTGTGAGCAAAAGGTTACGTGGTTGTGACGCAGCTGACATCACATTATCAGATAGTGGTCACTGGCTGTGACATATCCCTGCCTCATCTTCCCCTGCACAGCATGAATCTATGTATACAGAGTCTCAGACCGGCACTTCCTATGTCTGTATAGATGAAACCATATACACTGCCAAGTGGGGGTTAAGTAAACAGCTATGTCCTACATTATGCTATTGTCAGAAACTTTTAATTATGTCATATAATTTATGTATGTACTGGCCCCTGGGGAGATCGTTTATAGTAAAGAGCAAAACATCATCACTCACAAAAATAACAATATAGTACCCCTTAGAAGGAATCCATAGTAGAACAGTCTGACTGACTCACAATGCATGGCATGGGGGTGAGGTCTCCTGCTGCTAAATGAAAATATAAAACTTTGAGAGCATGGAGTACTAAATCTTGCCCTGGCAGAGAGATAATAGTTCAGTGAGCCAGGTAAGAACCAGTTTTATGCAGATGCATCAGCTATTTGGGGTTTGCAGCAGAAGCTGCCACACATGTTCAGCTGTTCTTGACATATTTACAGCAGCTTCCTGACCTGTAACCTAGTTTAAACTGTTAATCACATCAGTGAGACTTAGAAAGCACATCTGTAGAAGTCTTGTTCTCCCATGACATCAGCACCCATTTTTAAAGATCAGTGACACTAGGCTCAGATACCTTACATTCCCCATCTAAATTAAATCTGGAAGCTGCTATTTAGTTTTCCCTTGTGTGTTATACAAATGTGTATGCTATGCCTGTGGTGTCATAAAACCAGAGAATTTATCCCTAGAGTGTTCAAGTAGTAAAATATAGACTAGGCCTCTGGCCTAGTCTTTGTCTAAGAAGGACACTCCCATGTAGCCTTTTGATTGGTGTATGGTAGGACACACCTTAAGTGAATTAAGTATACAATGGGAGCCAACAGTTAGTATACACACTTTTTTTTATCTTCCTCACCTCCTGGAAGCAACTGATGAGAGAGAGAGAGAGAGAGAGAGAGAGAGCATTGGAGGACTGAACTGGCTGAGTATATTAGCATTCGTATACATTTTACTTTGGGATAAATTCTCTTGTTCACTATGTTTAGTTAATATTGCTTAATCTGGGTTTGTTTAAAATAGAGTTGCCCCATATAATTTGGACTGTAATTTATGTTTGTAGCTCTTGGTATTTCTTGAGACTTGTTTTATATTTTGTAGCCTATAGATAATTGTTAATCTTCATACCTATATTATTTGTCTTCCAATAAAATAATTTTAAAAAGTGGACAACCCCTTTGGTTTTATATTCTGGTACTAATTACCACCACATTTTGACAATCACGAAGTGTAGACATTTTCCATGTAAAATCATTTTTTTGGGAAGATTAAATTATATAGGAATTTATAATTTAATAAATTGAGGAATATTTCAGGCTCCTTGGCTACTTTTGCTACAAGAGTGTGGTATCTACTAAATATTACTTATCCAGTTTCCATTGTGTTTTTTTTTTGTAATTTAATTTTTATTTTACATGTTGAATTTGATTCTGAATTAAAGCTACAGTCTAAGTGGTCTCCTAAAAAAAAAAAAAGAAAGAAAATATTTGATTTGGTTTTGTAAATACACAAACATTCAGTTTCTACTAATTGTTTTTGTTTTGTTTTTTGTTTTTTTGTTTTTGAAATATTGAATTTTATTCTGACTTTTTCTGGAATTTGTGTCTGCTCATATTTGCATGGGATTTGAACTTAAAAATATATAGTCTAGTACAATTCAAATTTGGTTTTGTTTGAATTTTCACTTTTGTGAGCAAATGTTTCAGATTGTATGGAAATTGTGTAGAATTTAAAGTTAGGAAAATATAGTTTAACTTGGGGAATATGCTAGGCCATCAGCAGTTTGAAGCATAACAAACTCTAATAATCTATTTCATTATTTATTTATTTTTAAACTTTGTATGAAAACAAATAGCTTAACTCTTGGGGTATATGTAAAAGCTTAAAAAGAAGTTAAAAGTTATTTAAGACTTTCTAATGTCTTTATTTTTTATTTTATTTTTCCCTCTCTTTTTCAATTTCCTTTGTTTTTCTTAATTCTTATTACATTGTTAAAATATTGTGAGCAGATGGTTCAGATTTTTTTTAATTAAGTTTGTATTGAATAAAAAGGTGTGTAACCTTTGTTTGGGTAAAAAAGTTAAAAAGTAAATAAATAAAAATTGCATTTTAAACAACCATTGGTAGACGCTTTTTGTTTACTGTTTTATATATCCTGTGTTTGGAGCAGAGGCTGAAACCAAAGATACAATTAAAATTAGCATTTTTGCTTTCAGTCCTTTTGTGGGTATTGTTACATTGCAGTCAGCTTTTAATTAGGTTTTTTTTTACAATGTGTAACCTTTGAGTAACAAAAAGTAAAACATTTGCATTTTAGGAGCAATTTGATTTTTTTATCTATATACTTGGAACCAAGCTACAGTTGAAATTAGCATTTCAAAAAGTTCTATAGAAACTACTTGAAACTACCTTTAAAATGTTTTAAGCTCCAATACAGTTATACATATCATTTATTTGCTTTGCTTAAAATATAAGTTTAGATTAATGTGATCCCCCCCCCCTGCTAAACAATCAAAATTTAAAATATTACTACAGTTTTCCTCCATTTAATACTATACTTCCATTGCTTTAGCTATTTCTTTTAGTAAAAATATTAAATAATTTAGAAATAATTTAGAATTAATTAGCTTGGAATTTAATGTGGTTACATTTAGCTTAGTATATTCATTCATAGGCAGTAAACAGCTTCCTTATTTATTTTTTGTTCACTTTATTTTTGTATTATTTTTTTTATCATTATTTTTATTTTATTTTTATTTATTTATTTTTTTATTTATTTATTTTTCCCTTCTTTTATCTCTCCAATTATTTTGACTAGTAATTGTTGAGGGTTTTACTATTATTTGTAATTATTATTTTTATTATAAGAAGTAGTGTTAATGGTATTGGTACTGGTAGTGAGAATAATGTTAATAACAGTAAATTATTAGTAATTGTTTGTTTTTGTTTTTCTCCTCCTTTTCCCTCTGCTTCTGCTGCTTTAAATTATTTTTGCTATCTTATTTTTTATATAAAACACTTTAATCTTGATACAATTTAGTGTAGCCTCCCATACATTGTATCTATTGCTTAGGTTATAGATACCTATGTAACTGTAACTTTATTTCCTTTTAATTTCACTAATTTTATAACTTGGTAAGGTCATTTTGTTTAAAATAAGCTAACAGTGTTTTACTTAGAATATTTTTTTTTCTCTTCTTCTGCATACAAATCATAGCAACTGGTACATATTGAACTGTTTCTGCATTACTACTCAGTTTGCTTTGATTTCTTATAATTATTTATTTTATTTTATTTTTCCCTTCTGCTGCTACTTTAATTTGTTTTGCTATCACATTTGGGTTAATTTTGTTTCTCTTGCTTAAGCTATTCTATTCAGTGTCTAACCATATTTTAGTCACATGTATTTCTAAATTATATGAATTAATTTTAATTACACAAATTTTATAAGTTGTTAAGGTCATTTCAATTTTTTTTAATCAAACATTAGTTAACAGTGTTTTAATTAGATTTTTTTTTCCCCTCCTTTTACATATAACAAATGAGTATAATAGATGTTACATACTGAATTATCAGTGGGCTACTATTTATTTTATTATTATTTATTATTACAAACAATAGCATTTCTTTCCTATTTTTAATTGTAATTCTAGGTAATAATGTCTTTTCCTGGGGCAAAATATTTTTCTGATGCAGTAAGGGAATATTTTAAAGATGATATTAACAAACATGATGGGCCAAATATTCTTCCAGAACCCTGTGAATCAAAAAATAACACGTATGAAGGTTTTATGGATGTGTTAACACAAATAGTGTTAAACAAAAAGAACTCTAATAAGAAACGTAAAGCATTAGTAGTTCAAGCAGTCATTGCTACAATTGGTGGACTTGCATACATAATAGAAACATTAAAGAAGGAAAATAAAGATCTCACAGGAAAGATGGAAGAGGCACTAAACAATAGAGACTGTCTAAAAATAGCATCACTTAGAACAACGAATATGGTGGAAAAACTAGAGGATGAACTGAGAATAATTGAAGACCAGAGAGATTCATATGAGTGTAAAATCACAGAGCTTCAAAATATTATAATGGAGCAAAAAAAACAAATCTTATATACAGGAAGACAAGGAAGGAAAAGTCATTCCAAGATTATACCCGAATTTGGAGTCGCTATGGCCTAGTAAAAGAGAGGCAAAACAAGATATAGAGCAAGGTCAATTACTACTACCTGTGCCTTTAGCACCAGTTATAGTATCTGAGACTTTTAATGCACAAAAAACACATACAGGTTTTTCAATGCAGACTCGTCCCATGTCTATGATGGATAAAGACAATTTTCAGAAATGGTGGGGTGCCATGCCTCAGAATGATTTCAACAAGTTCACACATTGGTTTCAGAGGGGAGCTGAGAAGGCACAAAAAGGAGGTCTGTGTTTTGATGAATGGACTGAATTACTAGAATTTGCTCTGGGTCCATTTGCAAGCAGACTATTGGGATTTAACACAAGTGTTTCAGATCAAGCTGGAAGAATAGCTGCAACCTACTTCTACTTAACTAATGTAGAAAAGGAAATTAGCCACATTACAATGAGGCCTACAGATGGCCCCCGGGAGGTAGCACAGAGAATACTCTTCTGGTGCACCCTAAGGCAGCCACAGACACCAATGGTACAGGGATCAGCAGCACATATAGCTCATGTGCTTGAAGCCCTTCCCCGTGAATGCCAGGAATTTGTGCATCTGTTTGATCAAATGCCTACAGATTTGGAAATGGTATTAACCAGGGCAGATAAGTGGTGGATGGATTACTCACACAAAGATCAAGCATGTGCAGTCTCAGCAGTAAAACCATTTAAAGTAGAAGTAGGTAAGACAATGCAAAGTAATTGGAGAAAAAAACGTTAAGAGCCACAGTGGAACAATCGTAATAGAATCAATGGAAACTGGAGAATAAATAGGCGTGCTGATTTACAGCAGGAAAGATACAGTGGTGACTGGAGAAGGAATGAAGTGGCAGAAAATAACAACAAGGAAAGGCACAACGGTGACTGGAGAAGGAATGATATGGAAGATAATAAAGGCAATATGGGATACTGGGACCTGAGAAAGCAGAATGACAGGATGGGAGAAGAAATAGAAGCATTAAAGAGGCAAATAGAGGCAGATAGGAAGCCACAACGTGAGGAAAATAGGACACAATATACTGTAATAAAGGAGGAAGAGAAACACAAATCAGAGTGAAGAGGCCCAACCCCTGATCAAGACCGCCTCATACATGCAGCTGACCTTGGCATGGATGAGGCAGGTCGGCCCACCATATTTACTTACATTGCAGGGGTGGGAAAACACATGCTGTTAGACAGTGGTGCGGCGGTTACTATGACAAACAGGGTCACAAATGGGAACAGCTTAGTTAAAATAGTAGGAGTTACAGGGAACCCACAGGAAATCAGTGCAGGGCTGATAGAGATTAAGGTGGGTGGAGAAACAGTTAAAGTTGAAGCTATAGTTGGATGGCCTGAGGAAATATTAGGGATAGAAGCATTAAAAAAAGGTAAATTTATTGTAGACTTTGCCAACCAATGCTTGTGGAAAAAGGAACCAGGTAGTGAGAAACATGGAGGGACAACACAGACAAATGGTACAGTGTGTCCCATGGCATACATAGTGGCACCAGTAAAAAGCCTAGGAGAAAACAGGCTACAGTTGGAGGGACGACCAGAATGGTTGAAGCAACTCGTGCAAGCAATTCCAGTATGGGCAAGAGATAAGCTTGATTGTGGGAGAATGGATACAACAGTGCTACTTGAAGGAAAAGATCCACCATGGCAGAAGCAATACCCAGTTCCAAGGGAATCTGTGGTTTCTATTACAGAAATGATAGAGACACTGGAGGAACGTGGAATCATAAAATCTGGAAATGGATATGGATGTAATTCTCCTTGTTGGCCTGTCAAGAATGCAGTATTGAAAACCAGTGAAGCAGAAGGCAAAACAGCTCCATCCTGGAGACTTACCATTGATTACAGAGCTGTCAACAAACTAGCAAAGAGAATGGCACCAGTCGTATCAGTCTATTGTGAAATGATGTCAAAGATATCACCAGAAATGAGAATATTTACAGTAATAGATGTAGCAAATGGATTCTGGTCAATACCCCTGGAAAAAGAATTCCAATACCGGACTGCATTTACCTGGGAAGGACGGCAGTATGCCTTCACAGTTCTGCCACAAGGGTACTGTGATGCCCCAGCTATTTTCCATACACACATGAAGGAAGCATTATCACAATTCCCACAACCTGAACGTATCATCCAATATGTGGACGATGTGCTTCTTCAACAAGATCTGACACTCTTGCTAGAGTGTATTAATAATGCAGGACTAAAATTAAATGGTGCAAAAGCTCAGTTGGCCTGCAAGGAAGTTCATTTCTTGGGAGTAACTATAACTGGAGAGGGTAGAACAATTGATCAGGATAGAGCAAAAGTGATTGCTCAACTACCAATCCCAACTGATCGTACAGCACTAAAATCTTTGTTAGGAATGATGGGCTTCTGTAGAGAATTCACTCCAAGATATGCACAGCTGGCTCAACCCTTGTATGAAATTCTTAGAGCAGAAAATTGGGATTGGTCTGATGAACATACTAAGGCTGTTAACCAGTTGAAGACAGAACTAGGTAGTGCACCAACCCTTGCAAGTCCTGACCATGAAAAAGAGTTCAGGTTGTATCCCATCACAATGCCAGATGCACATGGAGTAGTCATTACTCAGACCTGGGGTAACACAGAGCGACCAGTGGCATTCGGATCCCAGACACTTTCAGCTGTGGAACTGAAATTTGGATGGTGTGAGAGAATCATATTGGCCGCATACTGGGCAGTGAAGCGATTTAAATACCTATTTGGCACACAAAATGTAATTATCTGTACCCACCATAAACCTTTAAAAGTACTCAGGCAAGGAAGTCTGACAATCAGTCATATTAATAATGCTCGTATACAAAAATGGACAGTGGCATTGCTTGCAGATAACATTTCAACACATGAATTAAAAGAGCCAAAGCAATGGGTAGCTGGAGTTTGTATTAAAGGAAATGCACATGAATGTCAGGTCAACCCAGGACCAACGTGTCACCCAGTATTCAAAGATGCCACTAACTTAATGATGACTAAAGAACCTATTTGGTACACAGATGGTAGTTGTCATCATGTACAAGGAAAAAGAGTTTCAGGGATTGCTGGAGTAAAGATTCAGAGTGATGAGATTTTAGAAGAATTTGGATTCAAGCTAAAAGCTTCCTCAGCACAATATGCAGAGCTAGCAGCTGTTGTGCAAGTTCTTTACCAAGAATCAGGAAAAAGTGACAGGGTGACAATAGTCTTGGACAGTGACTGGGTTTTCAGAGGAACATGTCTGTTGCTGAAATGGTGGGCTAGCAATAAATTCTTGGCTACAGATGGATCAACAGTAAAATTTCACGGTCTTTGGCAAATTGTGGAGACTCAATCCCATGACTTTCAAAGAATCAATATGATTAAAGTACGTGCCCACAAAAGAACAGGGCCTCATCGAATAGGAAATAACCTTGCAGATCATCGAGCAAAAGAAGCAGCAAAGTGGGCTGAGGAATGGAAACCAGACTATGAAGAAAGAAAGCTAACTGTAGCTGCAACAACAAGGGGAGAATCTAAAGTGGTACAAAAGAGAATGCAAGAATTGCAAGAACTTCAAGATGAAGATGCTGAAATTAAAGAACTCAGAATGAGAATAAGAGGAGGAGAGGAAGTACATCATAAAGGGAAAATGATAGTGGAAGAAAAGGGTCTGGTTTGTGTACTAGAAGATGGCTTTCCTGTCTGGGTTGTACCATTCCATATTAGGAAAGACATCCTTAGATGGATACATGGGTCACAAGCAGGAGGACACCCAAAGATAAAGGAAGCAAAGGAAAAAATACAGAAGATGGGATGGTGGCATGGACAGAATAAGGACCTTGACGATTTTTTGGACGGCTGCCTCGCCTGTGCTAGATTTGATCGATCTAACAGAAAGAAAAGGGGAGAACTAATGAGACAGCCACCTGTAGGACCATGGGAAAGAATTCAAATTGATTATACTGGACCACTGCCAACAACCACACGAGGGAATAAATACATTTTGATGGTAGTGGATAGTTTTTCAAGATGGATGATCACAATCCCAACAAGGAACTGTACAGCGGTAACAACTGCCATGAAACTAGTGAATGAAGTAATTACTGTGTGGGGGGTCCCAAAAGTAATTGATTGTGATAATGGAGCTGCATTTATTGGAAATGTAATGAAGGAAATGTGCAAAATGGTTGGAATAGATCTGAAATATCACATACCTTACCATCCACAGGCAGCAGGTCAAGTTGAACGGATGAATGGGACTGTAAAAAGAGAACTTATGAAATTGGTTGCAGAACATGGGTCAGCCTGGGACACCTATGTACCTTTGGTATGTGCAAGGCTTAGAGCCAGACCCTCTAGATCTACAGGATTTTCACCCTATGAAATCCTTATGGGGAGGCCAATGCCATCCTGGACCAACTGGATGACCATTCCAGCACCAGTGGCATTACAAACTGCAGCCATCACAGATGAATGGGTAAAAGAGCTTGCCACACATCTAGAAATTGTGCACAAAGCAGCAGCAGTAGAAGATGAGAATCAGTACCAGCAACGGAAGAGATGGCATGATGCCTCAGGAGATATAACTACATACCAGGCTGGTGACAGGATTATGGTACAAACCATGATGAACTTCTACCATGGGGTAGAGCAAGATGGAAGGGTCCATATACGGTCATAGATAGATTAGGGGCTGCAGTATACCTGATTGACCATGCAGAAAAAGGAGAAGTCTGGCTGCATGCAAGTCAATTAAAACGATTTAAAAAAGACAAGGTTAGGGACCCAGCAAACAACATGCCTTAGTAAGTACACATACACCCTAAGACCTAGAAAATCATAATAGTTAGGTCAGGAAAATAAAATGGGTGTAAGTTAAAGGCAGCAAATGATAATTCATTTTGGGAAATTGAGTATGTGGGTAGCAAAAAAAAAAAATAAAAAAAAAAAATGAAGAGGGATGAAAATGATTTTAATAGTCATACCATAAAGTTCCTATAATGATCTATACATTTCCTGTTTTCTATGCCTTATGTTTATATGCTAACTATATTTTGGTCCTGTTTTGTGTTTTGTTTTTTTTATCTTCTCTCTCTTTCACCCAGGGAAATACAGAAGAAATAAGAAGAGAATGAGAAAAATATATTTCCCCATTCACTAATTACAAATTATTAGTTTATTCACAGGCTCGTCAGAAGATTGAGTTCAGAAGAAATTAAACCTAGCCAAGGAGGATGGTGTCTTTTTCTGGCACAACTGATGAGTATAAACTGTATCGGAATGGGAAGAGGGAGACCACCAATTAGACCAGAGGATACAGCATATAAGGGACTTATTTTAAAAGGAATAGAGGATAGATATATACAGGCAGATAGATTCATTTGGCCGAGGGAGTTAAAAGTAAAAGAAATTGGTGACTTACATTTGAATATCATGTTGCCAAATGATAGTATGGGGTTAGCTCTTAGGGCACCAATAAATGTGACCAAGGGACAAGAATGGAACTGGGTGGTTAGAAATGGGCAGGTAACAGCTAATGGAATATTTATAGATCGTGTGAAATTGACTTCAACCTCCCAAGGATACTATAAACATATTAATATCATAGTAAGCAACATATCTTTAAATGAGGGTTGTGAATGGGAGGTTGCCACTATAGCTTCACATCCCAATAAAGAATTGAAATGCAATCTTAACACTGGAGAGGGGTGTGTATCAACAGTAGATGAGGTAACACTTTCAGTACAGAAAAGGGAACATTGTAAAGATCAGATAAGAATTCCATGGCCAAAAAGGGGAATCATTGTAGTCCCTACACATGAAACTGTGGTACAAGGTGTGGGATGGACATATTACCCTATAAGGTTAGATTTTAATTATTTCATGATTCCTTTAAGGTGCTCAAGACAGCAGCGCGAATGGTTCAAAGGAAGGACACAGGAGATTATTGATGAGTGGACAGAAACAAAGAGAAGGGACAAGCGAGATACCATAGCAACAATTTTGGGAGGAGTCGGAACCGGATTAGGTGTGTGGAACTCAGCTGATATCATAGGACTTAATAGCAGAATTAACTCTCTGACAGATGGTTTTGGCCATGCCATGAAAACAGGTGGAGTAGCCGACTCACTTATTGTAGAGAAGTTGGGAGACAATGTAGATGACATACACACCATTGCCCACAATTTACAACTAGTGGAGGAGAACATTGCCGACATCTCAAACAGCATTAAAAATGAAGAAATAGGAGCTGCCATCTTTTGCTCCGTGACCGGGAATAAACTATTATCTGATCTGAAGGATACTTGATATTAAAGAAGATGAAGAGGAAGCTGAAAGCAAGGAACCAACATGACTTTATTTAAGTGTTATTCTTGTTGTTCAGGCACGACTGCATACTCTTCTAATAAAGTTTATCCATAAATTCACACACAATCACATACACATCCCTCATCAGGTAAGTATGCTTTGCCAAACCCACGGTCATGCACCCACATTTCTCTCTATCTTCTGATAATTTGTTTTTCTGACTTGTATTAATTTGTTTGGATTGTGTTGGGAGTAATAGTTAGTTTTTTTTATTATTAATTGTATAACATTTAGGTTAGCAGTTGACAGTCCTAGGAAAGTACAGAAGAGCTCAAGTCGCCAAGGGATTTATTCCGGAGGGACGGTGGGTTGAATTTTTCCTATAAGGTTTTCGCTCCCACTGGGTTCTTCTGTATTAATGGGTATAAATAGAAAATGGGGCAACATAGGAGAAATTAAAGTGGGGGAATGTGGTGTCATAAAACCAGAGAATTTATCCCAAGAGTGTTCAAGTAGTAAAATATAGACTAGGCCTCTGGCCTAGTCTTTGTCTAAGAAGGACACTCCCATGTAGCCTTTTGATTGGTGTATGGTAGGACACACCTTAAGTGAATTAAGTATACAATGGGAGCCAACAGTTAGTATACACACTTTTTTTATCTTCCTCACCTCCTGGAAGCAACTGATGAGAGAGAGAGAGAGCATTGGAGGACTGAACTGGCTGAGTATATTAGCATTTGTATACATTTTACTTTGGGATAAATTCTCTTGTTCACTATGTTTAGTTAATATTGCTTAATCTGGGTTTGTTTAAAATAGAGTTGCCCCATATAATTTGGACTGTAATTTATGTTTGTAGCTCTTGGTATTTCTTGAGACTTGTTTTATATTTTGTAGCCTATAGATAATTGTTAATCTTCATACCTATATTATTTGTCTTCCAATAAAATAATTTTAAAAAGTGGACAACCCCTTTGGTTTTATATTCTGGTACTAATTACCACCACAATGCCTAGTACTTGAATGTGCATGTTTTGTGTGCCTGCATGTATGTGAATGCTGTGTATGTTGAGTGTTTGCATGTATGTGAATGTTGTGTATGTTGTGTGAATGCTGTGTATGTTGTGTGCCTACATGTATGTGAATGCTGTGTAATGTGTGTTGTGTGCCTGCATGTATGTGAATGCTGTGTAATGTGTTTTGTGTGCCTGCATGTATGTGAATGCTGTGTGTTTTGTGTGCCTGCATGCGTGTGAATGCTGTGTGTGTTGTGTGCCTGCATGTATGTGAATGCTGTGTGTGTTGTGTGCCTGCATGTATGTGAATGCTGTGTATGTTGTGTGCCTACATGTATGTGAATGCTGTGTAATGTGTGTTGTGTGCCTGCATGTATGTGAATGCTGTGTAATGTGTTTTGTGTGTCTGCATGTATGTGAATGCTGTGTGTTTTGTGTGCCTGCCTGCGTGTGAATGATGTGTGTGTTGTGTGCCTGCATGTATGTGAATGCTGTGTAGTGTGTGTTGTGTGCCTGCATGTATGTGAATGCTGTTTATGTTGTGTGCCAGCATGTATGTGAATGCTGTGTATGTTGTGTGAATGCTGTGTGTGTTGTGTGCCTGCATGTATGTGAATGCTGTGTAATGTGTGTTGTGTGCCTGCATGTATGTGAATGCTGTGTAATGTGTTTTGTGTGCCTGCATACATGTGAATGCTGTGGCCTCTATTTATCAAAGCGTCAACTATGGTGCATTCGCGGGCGTCAATACACTCGCCAAACTTCGCCATACATCACGGCCGCGGACCTTAATATGCTCGCCATATTTATTAAAAAAAACCTCTAAAACATGCGCGTCAAGTACGGTGCGAAGAGGATCGGACTGTTGTTAACTAACAGTCATCGATGTCGAAGCGATTCAGGCTTTTCCCAACTTTATTTATATCTGCAGTACAGTCCACGAACATAGCACATACCTTGTTAGGACATGATTGTATATAGATATTGTAATTTTGTTTTTTAAATATTTAAAATTTTAAAGATAGCAAGTAGCAACATATTCTTAGCAAAATGGAGAGGGAATTATGTTTTTTAAAAATTGTATATACTGTACATATTTTACTATGATTACGTTATATCTGCAACTTCTATGTGTGTGTATATACGGAGTATATGTATTTGAGATCTATCACTATTTGAAAGGGATAAGAAATAAAATATTTAATTTACAATAGTGGGAGCTAGCTGCTAATTGAGCGTATTATGTAGTTCTTTTGTCTTTGTATATTTATTATTGCGACAAGTTAGGTGCAAAACTGTGCACAAAATATGTAATCATTGATTTTTAAAGAGACAAAGTTGGAGCATAATCCATTCAAAGCATTTTTTTATCTCTATATCTAATAATGTATTAATATTTTTTTTTTCAGGATCTACATATTTAATAGTTTGTTATTGACTTCTTCTTAGGTTATATGTTTCATTGTCTTGCATCATCAAACATATATATATATACTTATGTATATATATATACTTAAAGAGTGGATCACTGCACATGCATCTGCCCTTAATAAGCCTAAAGAGTGTATTACTGTACAAGCATCTGCTCTTAATAAACCTAAAGATGTGATTACTGCACATGCATCTGCCCTTAATAAGCCTAAAGAGATGATTACTGTACAAGCATCTGCCTTTATCAGCCTAAGGAGTGGCTTAGTGCACATGCATCTGCCCTTTCTTTTCCTAAAGAGTGGATTACTGCACATGCATCTGCCTTTAACGGCCTAAGGAATGGATTACTGCACATGCATCTTCCTTTATCGACCTAAGGAGTGGATTGCTGCACATGCATCTGCTTTTATCGGCCTAAGAAGTGGATTACAGCACATGCATCTGCCTTTATCGGCCTAAGGAGTTGTTTGCTGCACATGCATCTGCCTTTATCGGCATAAGGAGTGGATTGCTGCACATGCATCTGCCTTTATCAGCCTAAGGAGTGGATTACTGCACATGGATCTGCCCTTTATTGACCTAAGGAGTGGATTACTGCACATGCACCTGCCTTTTATCGACCTAAGGAGTGGATTAGTGCACATGCATCTGCCTTTATCGACCTAAGGAGTGGATTACTGCACGTGCATCTGCCTTTATCGACCTAAGGAGTGGATTACTGCACATGCATCTGCCTTTATCGACCTGAGTGGATTAGTGCACATGCATCTGCCCTTTATTGGCCTAAATTATATTAATCTGCACTTATATTAATCTGCACTTATTTGTCCATAACTATACTGCATAAATATAAAAAAGTTGTATGTGTTGCATAGGATGCAACCATTGGTTAAAGTGTGTATAAAAAGAAACAAAATCATTAATTAAGCATACCAAGATCCCATGGACATGATGCAATATATATTTTTTAAGCATACCAAGGTCCCATGGACATGATGCAATATATATTTTTTAAGCATACCAAGATCCCATGGACATGATGCAATATATATTTTTTAAGCATACCAAGGTCCCATGGACATGATGCAATATATATTTTTTAGATTTCTGCCACATTAAATTCTGAATGAATGTTATAGTTACTTATTCTAAATGTAATATTCCTTAAACAAAAACAGAAAAATGTAATACTCAGGTGCTGATTCTTCTAATGTGCTTTTGCCTGCCAACGAGAACCTGCAGTCCGTATCCCTAACCTTTCAATCTCCCTGGTTTTGTCCGACCGGGGAGATTGACAGCTCCTACCCACGTGTAATTGGCTGTGCTTTTGCAGGAGGCGGGATTGCAAGTGAGCTTTGGCGTACAGTGGCATGACTAGCTTGATATATCAAGCCCTAATCATGATGATACTAGACACTAGTTTCTATGTACATAAGCAATTCATTCACACAAAAAATTCCGGCTTATCTTTTTCCTCAATTCGAATAACAGCAGTAAGCAATTTAATACTCCAACTTGCATTAAAAAAATATTAATTGGTGATTATTTAGTCTATTCTTATACAAGTTAATCAGCCCGCTTTACATCGCCAGCCTCTAAAAATTTCAATTTTAAAAACTTTGCCTCCGCCTAGTGGCGGTACTGCTGTTTGCGATGAAAGTTAATGTAGTTGTCTGCAGAAACTAGCAAGCTGAGGGTGAAAACTTAAGAAGCTGTTATTTACTGAGGTTGTTAATAATAAAATGATAGCGTATTAGCACAAACCTATATATTTATATAATTGCAGAAAACATTATGGACATTTAAATAAAGAAATAAGCTTTATACGCTAGGCTCTCTCAAAGCGAAAGCTCCGGGTGCTGCGGGGAAATAACTGTAACAGTGCGGAGAGTTGTTCTAATGCGCATGTCTGCAGGTATGACTATGACATCAGGGAAACTGAACCCTTTTACTAGGTTACAAAATGTACAACGCTAATATAGTTTTTCTAGAGACAGTGTAAATTGTAATTAACTGCAGCAGAGTATTAAAGGTATAACGCAACTATTCTTTAGGTTTCAATCAGTTACTATTGCCCTGAAAAGGGCATTTGGATGGGCATTGCAAAATAGGATTGAGCTTGGATTCTATTGGCTAATTGGAATAGCCAATATAATGTGAGCTCAATCCTATTGGTTGATTGGATCAGCCAATAGGATTAAAGCTCAATCCTATTGGCTGATTGGATCAGCCAATAGGATTTTTTCCCCTTTAATTCCTATTGGTTGATAGAATTCTATCAGCCAATCAGAATGTAAGGGATGCCATCTTGGATGACGTCACTTAAAGTGAACTTCATTTTCCAGCAACGATAGGAAGAAGAGGATACTGTGCGCAGGATGTCTTGAAGATGGACCCGCTCCGCGCCGCATGGATGAAGATAGAAGATGCCGTCTGGATGAAGACTTCTGCCCGCTTGGATGAAGACTTCTGCCGGCTTCGATGAGGACTTCTGCACGCTTGGATGAGGACTTCTGCCTGCTTGGATGAGGATGGATGTCCGGTCTTTGAAAACTGTAAGTGGAACTTCGGGGGGGTTTTAAGAGTTTTTTGGGTGGGTTTTATTTTTAGCTTAGGGTTTGGGCACTTCGTAAAAGAGCTGATTGCCCTTTTCAGGGCATGGCAAAATAACTAAATGCCCTTTTAAGTGCAATGACAATCCAAATGCCCTTTTCAGGGCAATGGTTAGCTTAGGTTTATTTAGATAGAATTTTATTTGGGGGTTTGGTTGGGTGGGGGGGGTGTTTTACTGTTGGGGGGTGCTTGTACAAAAATTACATATGTTGCATAAAATTTGCGCTAAGATAATGTTATATGAATTATATAACATTATTTTGTAGGTTTACTGCCCCTTTAATTTTCATAATTACAATACATTGTGAGCAATTGCTGTTGATAAATACACCAACATTACTGGAAAACACTCCGAAGACGTAGTTATCTATTCTCCTAACTTATAAAACTAGAGATTTTAATGTTAATTTACACCTTCATTTAATGATTATTAATATTCTAGTAAAAGAGTTTTCACATCTATTTTTAACTTTAATAGCAGCCTGCTTTTCTTCACAGGCTTCCAAAAATTGGAAAGTTTCTACCATACTCCAAGAGGCACGAAGATTTCTAACTAAAAACTGGTAAAGCTACTGATGTACATGTAAACAGTTACTAGTGCACTGAGGGTGATTTTTGCAGATTGGCTTTTTTTTCACGGTTATCTATTAAACTGGATGGATGATATAAGTAATAACGTTGCTTACAAAATAACACGGGGATATATTGGCAAGAAAGAATTCTGACTAAATACATTTTCACAAAGCATCATGGGTATGCAAATAATGAAAACTGCAGCGCACTTGCATTTTAGCAGATACCACATAGGATCATTCTTGATTGGCTGTAACGCCCAGTGGATGCGTCCTGTTCTCTGCTTATACGTTTAGATGTAACATCCAATTTTATGAACCTTGTTCCATGTAAATATATGCTTCTCTTTCTCTCCCGCATACAAATTGTGCAAAGGCGAGTTATCATATACATCGCGTGTAATGCGTTAGCTCGATATAATTATTCCTGCAATTTAAATAGACTCCAACAAAAGACTACACCGCAGTATTTTATAAGAATATCCAAAGCGCTCTGCATGTGACAGAGCCTCAAAAAAATCATGATAACTCATGATTGTTCCTCTCCATGGAAATCTTTAGAAAGAAAAACTTATTCAATCTGAAGAGAAACCAGAGTATACCTCTAAAACAAATTTCTATAAGCCCCATAACAATTGATGTCTACTGAACATAAAGAGAAAAACAAATGTTTAACGTATCATATAGATACATTGTGTAATATAACAACGTGACATAATAAGAGTATAGGACTGCAATATTATGTTAGTAACCTAAAGGATATCTAACATAACATTTAGTCCGTTCAGAAAACTATGTGTAGAGCCTTATGGGTATGCAAATGAAAACAAATAATAAGCTTGTGCCAAGGTCTTTAGAAAAGTGGAGAACGTGGTACAGAATCGCAACAAAATTATCAGTTTAAAGAAACACGTTATACGGTCACACGAGATGTGACGCGCAAAAGTGCTCTAGCACATAAACTCCTGTAATATGTTACAAACAAAACAGCTTCTTCTTAGATGAAAAAAATGGACCTTTAGTTACATCCAGGAGTGAACCGTGCAGAACAGCATTTTTTGAACAAATAAAACTGTTCAAAATGATATATGCACAAGAAAAAATAAAATGCTCTGATGTATAACCCCTGCGCTAATGATTTATTTTGCGGTCTGTGCCTTACCCTGATTATTTTGGATTTCACATCATACAATTTAATACAGAAGTATAATTATTTACATCTAGATCTGTCTAAATCTGCACTAATAGCCTTTACTTTGTATTATTTCACTCTGTGAGGCAATTTAATACAGAAGTATAATTATTTACATCTAGATCTGTCTGAATCTGCACTAATAGCCTTTACTTTGTTTTATTTCAGTCTGTGAGGCAATTTAATACAGAAGTATAATTATTTACATCTAGATCTGTCTGAATCTGCACTAACAGCCTTTAATTTGTATTATTTCAGTCTGTCAGGCCATTTAATACAGAAGTATAATTATTTACATCCAGATCTGTCTGAATCTGCACTAACAGCCTTTAATTTGTATTATTTCAGTATGTGAAGTAATTTATACAGAAGTATAATTATTTACATCTAGATCTGTCTGAATCTGCACTAATATCCTAAGGGATTTACACTTTAACTATCTTCACAGGTACCTGCTACCCAAATGCTCCCACTTTACCTTTAGTTTGGTAACCCCTTTTACCCAATTTTCATATACCAATAATGACAGACACAGATTTGGCGTTAGAAAAGGTCACATTTATTAAATTCAAATCTAAATTATGAAAAATGAGCGATCCTCAACTACTAGGATAATAACATATCCTTAATCCAATTTGGATTTGAATTGATAACACAATTCATGCAACAGCATGACAAGAGAACTGGGCGTCCCCACGTAACCAAGGAGCGTGACCGCGCGCAACTCAGGGGCGTCAATTTGCTAGTAACGGGCCGAAAGGTCTGCAGACTAGGAGGGCTTGTGGGTTTGACCGACAGACCAATACCCCGCCCCCGTACCCTACACACCTCCCCCCATTACTGCATTACCCACGTGCCAGGACGCCCACTTCCCGCCACCAAAAGAGGACCCTCTTGCCGCCAACCAAAGCACACCTAGTGACCTTTTCTTACCTTGTAAGGGTCTTTACGATGGCCCTCAGATCTCAGACCTCAGAACAGATCATAATAGCCTGGTTTACATTTTTCCTACTCTTGTCGGATCATAACAGATCATAACAGCCTGATTTACCTTTTTCCTACTCTTGTCGGATCATAACAGATCATAACAGCCTGGTTTACCTTTTCCTACTCTTGTCGGATCATAACAGATCATAACAGCCTGGTTTACATTTTTCCTACTCTTGTCGGATCATAACAGATCATAACAGCCTGGTTTACCTTTTCCTACTCTTGTCGGATCATAACAGATCATAACAGCCTGGTTTACCTTTTCCTACTCTTGTCGGATCATAACAGATCATTACAGCCTGATTTATCTTTTTCCTACTCTTGTTGGATCATAACAGATCATAACAGCCTGGTTTACCTTTTTCTACTCTTGTCGGATCATAACAGATCATAACAGCCTGGTTTACATTTTTCCTACTCTTGTTGGATCATAACAGATCATAACAGCCTGGTTTACCTTTTCCTACTCTTGTCGGATCATAACAGATCATAACAGCCTGGTTTACATTTTTCCTACTCTTGTCGGATCATAACAGATCATAACAGCCTGATTTACCTTTTTCCTACTCTTGTCCGATCATACAGATCAAGGCACCAGCATTGTACAGAAATAGGCGGCCCCACGTGACTAAGAAGTTGTAGGACATAGCAAATAACACAAGGTTTGAAGAGCAGGCGAGCATGTTATTTTTACCGGCAGACCACCACTCAATGTCCATCCTTCCTGTGTGACACTATTCCTCCAAGACAGAGACCAGACTAGTTCAGTCCCCACCCATTTTAGCTTGAACCAGCTGAATATTTATTTTACCTGCTCCTGTAGCTCAATTGAAGGAACCAAACCTATGTCGTTCCCACCCAGGTGTATAATTAAGATATCGGGTAGACCCCACTTTCTCATAGAGATCTGTGCTGTCCCCAATAACTGGTTTCATTTCATCCCTCTCTTCCCAATCCACCTACTTGCTGCTTCTTTAGAACTAAAACCTAAGTTTGCTCCCTGTCTGGTTGCAGCTGTGTGTGAAGCTGCCCAGTGCACGTAGGAGTGTCTGATTATCCATAATCTTGTGGCTCTACCTGAAATGGACACACCAAACAACACATTATCACCACAACGTAACCTAGCTTCTCCACTACTAATGAAAAAACCCTTTTGAACTGGAACCTGGTTAAACTACTACCATTCTTGTGCCTAAAGAACATGACGCCCTTAGCAGGGGCCACACCTAAATAGCCTCTCACATGTGAAACAGGACATATTTACTCCCTGTTGCTTTAGAAGTTATCCAAGCCCCTTTCCCTTCCCTATCTGTCTGATCTTCATATGAATATTAGTCCTGATTCTACAGGCATTCCATCCTCAATGCTTTCCCAAAGCCAGCATAAATATCGTCGCAAAAATTGTATTCTCAAAACCAGCAGTACAAACCTTGTTTAAAAATTTTTCTAAGATTTCCAATCTCTCCGCTGACCAACCTCTAACCCTTTTCCTAACCAGGAATCTTTTTTGTCGCATCCACTTCCTCCAACAGCTGCGCAAAGGAGATTCCTGCCATTACAGTGCTTAAGTTGCCTTTCTTGATACCTGCGTGCCTAGGTTATACCAAATTGTCCAAAAATATCCATGTCCGTGTTGTCAATGATTGTCTGACCAAACCATTGATTACCTCTAATTGCTCCCAATCTGCCAAAGATAAATGGGGCAATCCTTGCCTTTCTGCGCCGCATTGGGTGCAAGCTTCCTAAAGGCCTCCCATTTAAACCTTGATAAAGCATCAGCTACGACATTCTTAACTGCTGGTATGTGTTTATAACTTTATATTATGCTCTAAACATTTTAAAACTAGAGGCTGCGTGAATGCTATGGCCTGAGGGGAAGATGCTGATAGGTTATTTAATACAATTACAACTCCTCTATGTCAGACTGGAACAAAATGCTTTTGTTAGCCAATTCTTTCCCCCATAGTTCTATCGCTGTCACAATTGGGAAAGATTCAAGTAACACCAACCCTTTTCATGCCAAGCCTGCGGCCACTTACCCACGCATCTTCTGCCATCCAAATAAGCCCCAAACCCTGCCCTTCCTGCAGCATCTGTATATAACCGGATTTCATTAGCTGTCACCTTCTGCTCCCAAATCCTGATGCCATTAAAACTACTTAGGAAATGATCTCATACTTTTAAATCCCCTTTTTATTGACTGTTCAGTCAAATCATGTGACTAGGCTTTACAACCCCTCTGGTACTCACTTCCAACCTTCTTTTAATGATTCTTCCCACTGGAATCACCCTGCATGCAAAATGTAACAGCCTCAGTAATTTCTGCATATTCCAAGTGATACCTTCTTTTATAAATCACCTGCCGTATGGCCTCCCTTATCTTCACAACCTTATCTTGGGGCAATCTGCAATGGGGATTACTGAATAACTCTAAATGCCTAGAAAGAATAACTTAAAACAGGGACACTCTGATTTGTCATCTGCCACTGGAACCCCCATCTCTACAAACATTTTCAGCAGTACATTAAGAACTCTATCACATTCTCCTGTACCCTTTCTACCTACTACCATGAAGTAATCAAGGTAATGCACGATACTACTCTCACCTGCCCTTCTCTCTACCAGCCAATGCAAAAGTGCTGGACATTTCAAAATCCACACAAGATATAGCGCACCCCATAGGCAGATATTTGTCAATATAAAACTTGCCCTCAAATTTGCATCCCATCAAAACAAAACTTTTTGGCTTTATAGGTAGTAATCTGAATGCAGATTCCATATCAACTTTTGCTAAATCAGGACCCAGCCTGCCAACCTAACCAAATTTACTGCCTGGTCAAATGCTGGTAGGATACTGATGCATAATTTACTGACTGACCCTTAGGGTAGGATAATCGCTGAATCATTCAGAATTTACCAGCCTCTTTTTTGGTAACCACTCCCAAAGATAATTTAATCAAATTCTTTAGCTGTTTGTCATTAAAGGGGGGGCCTGCCATCCTTCCTAAGGCTACCTCCTTCCCTAGTTTTTCTCTCAAAACTTCTGGGAATTTGTAAGAACCCCCCATATGCCATCCATGTAACAATCAGCGATCAAATGCAAATACCTCATCATCCCTTTTGTCTGTGCATAGAAAGCAAAACCTATAACCCATTCAGGGCCTTCTCAGCGTTTTCCACTAATTTTGTCTTTAAATGCCTAGATAACGGCAGCAACCTTGTTGCTGAGACTTCATCATCTGCATCATATTCCTGATCAGATTGTTCTGTATCCTTATCCTTTAAACCCCCGTTCTCTCCCCTCCATTAGATATTTTGCTTAATAGAATGTTTCAGCTGTGTATTCAATAAATATGAGTACAGTTTAGGAGTGCCCTCCCAATGAGATTATTTATGGATTATGAATATTAATAACAACAATAAAATTATTGTCAGCAATACCCCCAATTCATATAGTAGAATCTTAGCAGTGCACCCCAGAAAATTGTTATATAATTCCAGAAGCGCACTCCAAAATCACACTATTGAGATATTTAGCAATTAATGACAACAATCTTACTATCAAATATCAAATAAAATAAATAAATATCCCAAATTAAAATATTTGCTTATTTCTGAACAGGTTGTTTTTATAAACACAGTGATTATATGTATGCAGTAAATAGACTATTGGTTATGACCATATATATAAATTGATTATTACCATATAAAAATTATAATATAAAGTAAGGTTAATTAGATTAATTAATATTCAATTAAATCGCCTGTATCCTGGATATGGTCACGTTATTATTAGGAAATGACTTTACCTCAAAATAACTTAACTATAAAATATCACCATTTAATGTTACTAGATAGAACAATTTATGATTAGCCAGTAACCTTAACGAATTTGGAATATGGCTTATATAACATATAGCTAGTAAATATTAAAGCTACTATAATTTCCAGGAGGTATAATTTAGCTATCTAACCGAAATAGTTATATATGACTTAAATTAGGGCTCAACAATCCCAGGAGCCTGAGAGCCACTGGCTCCTAGAACTTTTACCCCCGGCTCCTAAAGGGTTATTATCCATATATCTATATACAAATCTAACTGTCTGGCTCCAGAAGATATGCCTGGCTCCTAAATATTATTACTGGCTCCTAATTTTAAACAAACATGTAAAAACACTGACTAAATAATCAACCAGAGCATTTTATACCTATTAACAATTCAATATATCAACAAGTACAGCATAATGAGTCTGATCTGGCCACAATCAATTTCAAAACATTTACCAGTAACTAAAAATAGCTTATGAGTATAAAAAACAAAAACCCTTTCTACAGTGGTAAATTGAATCAATGCTACCATGAATATTATATAGGATACAATGATCTATTTGATATTAAATTACAGGTATAAAATACGCTATTAAATCACAGCTTTAAGCTGTAGAACCTATTTATACATTACCAGCTAGAAATGTAACAATGAATGAGACTTCAGTATACAAAGTTCTTTCCCAATTTCTTAGCAATTATCCTGTTCCTTGGAGCCATTTCTGCAACAAAGAAAACTGCATTGCTCTGAGAAAAGAAAATAATTATTGTGAGCTCCAAGCATTGTGCAATCATCTTTATAGGCAGTTAATTTCTTCAACTCCTGTTCATACCCCCTCTCCCCCTCCTGGCCAATCCCTGTGCTAGCCTATTTAGGATCAGCTAGTTGCAGCTTATCTACACTGCCCATCCCTTCTTCTATTGTCCTGCTATAGCTGTGCTATCCAAAGGAAGGGGCTACGCCAAGCCCCCAACCCCCTATAACCTTCCCAGTCAGTAAAGTCAATCTCCCTTAAGCTGTTCCTCTCCTATTTTAGTCGATACACTTTGCTTTACTTTGTATTATTTCAGTCTGTGAGGCAAGTTAATACAGAAGTATAATTATTTACATCTAGATCTGTCTGAATCTGCACTAATAGCCTTTACTTTGTTTTATTTCAGTCTGTGAGGCAATTTAACACAGAAGTATAATTATTTACATCTAGATCTGTCTGAATCTGCACTAACAGCCTTTACTTTGTATTATTTCCGTCTGTGAGGCAATTTATACAGCAGTATAATTATTTACATCTAGATCTGTCTGAATCTGCACTAATAGCCTTTACTTTGTATTATTTCAGTATGTGAGGCAATTTAATACAGAAGTATAATTATTTACACCCAGGTCTGTCTGAATCTGCACTAACAGCCTTTAATTTGTATTATTTCAGTCTGTGAGGCAATTTAATACAGAAGTATAATTATTTACATCCAGATCTGTCTGAATCTGCACTAACAGCCTTTAATTTGTATTATTTCAGTCTGTGAGGCAATTTAATACAGAAGTATAATTATTTACATCCAGATCTGTCTGAATCTGCACTAACAGCCTTTAATTTGTATTATTTCAGTCTGTGAGGCAATTTAATACAGAAGTATAATTATTTACATCCAGATCTGCCTGAATCTGCACTAACAGCCTTTAATTTGTATTATTTCAGTCTGTGAAGCAATTTAATACAGAAGTATAATTATTTACATCTAGATCTGTCTGAATCTGCACTAATAGCCTTTACTTTGTATTATTTCAGTCTGTGAAGCAATTTAATACAGAAGTATAATTATTTACATCTAGATCTGTCTGAATCTGCACTAACAGCCTTTAATTTGTATTATTTCAGTCTGTGAGGCAATTTAATACAGAAGTATAATTATTTACATCTAGATCTGTCTGAATCTGCACTAATAGCCTTTACTTTGTATTATTTCAGTCTGTGAGGCAATTTAATACAGAATTATAATTATTTACATCTAGATCTGTCTGAATCTGCACTAATAGCCTTTACTTTGTTTTATTTCAGTCTGTGAAGCAATTTAATACAGAAGTATAATTATTTACATCTAGATCTGTCTGAATCTGCACTAATAGCCTTTACTTTGTATTATTTCAGTCTGTGAGGCAATTTAATACAGAAGTATAATTATTTACATCTAGATCTGTCTGAATCTGCTCTAACAGCCTTTAATTTGTATTATTTCAGTCTGTGAGGCAATTTAATACAGAAGTATAATTATTTACATCTAGATCTGTCTGAATCTGCACTAATAGCCTTTAATTTGTATTATTTCAGTCTGTGAGGCAATTTAATACAGAAGTATAATTATTTACATCCAGATCGGTCTGAATCTGCACTAACAGCCTTTAATTTGTATTATTTCAGTCTGTGAGGCAATTTAATACAGAAGTATAATTATTTACATCTAGATCTGTCTGAATCTGCACTAACAGCCTTTAATTTGTATTATTTCAGTCTGTGAGGCAATTTAATACAGAAGTATAATTATTTACATCTAGATCTGTCTGAATCTGCACTAACAGCCTTTAATTTGTATTATTTCAGTCTGTGAGGCAATTTAATACAGAAGTATAATTATTTACATCCAGATCTGTCTGAATCTGCACTAACAGCCTTTAATTTGTATTATTTCAGTCTGTGAGGCAATTTAATACAGAAGTATAATTATTTACATCCAGATCTGCCTGAATCTGCACTAACAGCCTTTAATTTGTATTATTTCAGTCTGTGAGGCAATTTAATACAGAAGTATAATTATTTACATCTAGATCTGTCTGAATCTGCACTAACAGCCTTTAATTTGTATTATTTCAGTCTGTGAGGCAATTTAATACAGAAGTATAATTATTTACATCTAGATCTGTCTGAATCTGCACTAATAGCCTTTACTTTGTATTATTTCAGTCTGTGAGGCAATTTAATACAGAAGTATAATTATTTACACCCAGATCTGTCTGAATCTGTACTAACAGCCTTTAATTTGTATTATTTCAGTCTGTGAGGCAATTTAATACAGAAGTATAATTATTTACATCCAGATCTGTCTGAATCTGCACTAACAGCCTTTAATTTGTATTATTTCAGTCTGTGAGGCAATTTAATACAGAAGTATAATTATTTACATCCAGATCTGCCTGACTCTGCGCTAACAGCCTTTAATTTGTATTATTTCAGTCTGTGAAGCAATTTAATACAGAAGTATAATTATTTACATCTAGATCTGTCTGAATCTGCACTAATAGCCTTTACTTTGTATTATTTCAGTCTGTGAGGCAATATAATACAGAAGTATAATTATTTACATCCAGATCTGTCTGAATCTGCACTAACAGCCTTTAATTTGTATTATTTCAGTCTGTGAGGCAATTTAATACAGAAGTATAATTATTTACATCCAGATCCGTCTGAATCTGCACTAACAGCCTTTAATTTGTATTATTTCAGTCTGTGAGGCAATTTAATACAGAAGTATAATTATTTACATCTAAATCTGTCTGAATCTGCACTAACAGCCTTTAATTTGTATTATTTCAGTCTGTGAGGCAATTTAATACAGAAGTATAATTATTTACACCCAGATCTGTCTGAATCTGCACTAACAGCCTTTAATTTGTATTATTTCAGTTTGTGAGGCAATTTAATACAGAAGTATAATTATTTACATCCAGATCTGTCTGAATCTGCACTAACAGCCTTTAATTTGTATTATTTCAGTCTGTGAGGCAATTTAATACAGAAGTATAATTATTTACATCCAGATCTGCCTGAATCTGCGCTAACAGCCTTTAATTTGTATAATTTCAGTCTGTGAAGCAATTTAATACTGAAGTATAATTATTTACATCTAGATCTGTCTGAATCTGCACTAATAGCCTTTACTTTGTATTATTTCAGTCTGTGAGGCAATTTAATACAGAAGTATAATTATTTACATCTAGATCTGTCTGAATCTGCACTAATATCCTTTACTTTGTATTATTTCAGTCTGTGAGGCAATATAATACAGAAGTATAATTATTTACATCTAGATCTGTCTGAATCTGCACTAACAGCCTTTAATTTGTATTATTTCAGTCTGTGAGGCAATTTAATACAGAAGTATAATTATTTACATCCAGATCCGTCTGAATCTGCACTAACAGCCTTTAATTTGTATTATTTCAGTCTGTGAGGCAATTTAATACAGAAGTATAATTATTTACATCTAAATCTGTCTGAATCTGCACTAACAGCCTTTAATTTGTATTATTTCAGTCTGTGAGGCAATTTAATACAGAAGTATAATTATTTACATCTAGATCTGTCTGAATCTGCACTAATAGCCTTTACTTTGTATTATTTCAGTCTGTGAGGCAATTTAATACAGAAGTATAATTATTTACACCCAGATCTGTCTGAATCTGCACTAATAGCCTTTACTTTGTATTATTTCAGTCTGTGAGGCAATTTAATACAGAAGTATAATTATTTACATCTAGATCTGTCTGAATCTGCACTAACAGCCTTTAATTTGTATTATTTCAGTCTGTGAGGCAATTTAATACAGAAGTATAATTATTTACATCTAGATCTGTCTGAATCTGCACTAATAGCCTTTACTTTGTATTATTTCAGTCTGTGAGGCAATTTAATACAGAATTATAATTATTTACATCTAGATCTGTCTGAATCTGCACTAATAGCCTTTACTTTGTTTTATTTCAGTCTGTGAGGCAATTTAATACAGAAGTATAATTATTTACATCCAGATCTGTCTGAATCTGCACTAACAGCCTTTAATTTGTATTATTTCAGTCTGTGAGGCAATTTAATACAGAAGTATAATTATTTACATCTAGATCTGTCTGAATCTGCACTAACAGCCTTTAATTTGTATTATTTCAGTCTGTGAGGCAATTTAATACAGAAGTATAATTATTTACATCTAGATCTGTCTGAATAGCCTTTACTTTGTATTATTTCAGTCAGTGAGGCAATTAATACAGAAGTATAATTATTTACACCCAGATCTGTCTGAATCTGCACTAACAGCCTTTAATTTGTATTATTTCAGTCTGTGAGGCAATTTAATACAGAAGTATAATTATTTACATCCAGATTTTTCTGAATCTGCACTAACAGCCTTTAATTTGTATTATTTCAGTCTGTGAGGCAATTTAATACAGAAGTATAATTATTTACATCCAGATCTGCCTGAATCTGCACTAACAGCCTTTAATTTGTATTATTTCAGTCTGTGAGGCAATTTAATACAGAAGTATAATTATTTACATCTAGATCTGTCTGAATCTGCACTAACAGCCTTTAATTTGTATTATTTCAGTCTGTGAGGCAATTTAATACAGAAGTATAATTATTTACATCTAGATCTGTCTGAATCTGCACTAATAGCCTTTACTTTGTATTATTTCAGTCTGTGAGGCAATTTAATACAGAAGTAAAATTATTTACACCCAGATCTGTCTGAATCTGCACTAACAGCCTTTAATTTGTATTATTTCAGTCTGTGAGGCAATTTAATACAGAAGTATAATTATTTACATCCAGATCTGTCTGAATCTGCACTAACAGCCTTTAATTTGTATTATTTCAGTCTGTGAGGCAATTTAATACAGAAGTAAAATTATTTACATCCAGATCTGCCTGAATCTGCACTAACAGCCTTTAATTTGTATTATTTCAGTCTGTGAAGCAATTTAATACAGAAGTATAATTATTTACATCTAGATCTGTCTGAATGCACTAATAGCCTTTACTTTGTATTATTTCAGTCTGTGAGTCAATTTAATACAGAAGTATAATTATTTACATCTAGATCTGTCTGAATCTGCACTAATAGCCTTTACTTTGTATTATTTCAGTCTGTGAGGCAATTTAATACAGAAGTATAATTATTTACATCTAGATCTGTCTGAATCTGCACTAACAGCCTTTAATTTGTATTATTTCAGTCTGTGAGGCAATTTACTACAGAAGTATAATTATTTACATCTAGATCTGTCTGAATCTGCACTAATAGCCTTTAATTTGTATTATTTCAGTCTGTGAGGCAATTTTATACAGAATTATAATTATTTACATCTAGATCTGTCTGAATCTGCACTAATAGCCTTTACTTTGTTTTATTTCAGTCTGTGAGGCAATTTATACAGAAGTATAATTATTTACATCTAGATCTGTCTGAATCTGCACGAATATCCTTTAATTTGTATTATTTCAGTCTGTGAGGCAATTTAATACAGAAGTATAATTATTTACATCTAGATCTGTCTGAATCTGCACTAATAGCCTTTAATTTGTATTATTTCAGTCTGTGAGGCAATTTAATACAGAAGTATAATTATTTACATCTAGATTTGTCTGTATCTGCACTAATATCCTTTATTTTGTATTATTTCAGTCTGTGAGGCAATTTATACAGAAGTATAATTATTTACATCTAGATCTGTCTGAATCTGCACTAACAGCCTTTACTTTGTATTATTTCAGTCTGTGAGGCAATTGAAGTAAGGTAGAAACTTCCACATTATCAATAGCATGTGAAGAGGAACAGGCTTTTTATAAATATATTCGTAAACTCTGATTTCTCTTCAGATTGAATAAATCTTTTGCCTTTTACTAAAGATTTCCATGGAGAGGAACAACTATGAGTTTTAATCATTTTTTTGAGGATCTGCTACATGCAGAGCTACTAATTCATGCTAACAATAGACAAACTTTACGTCATGAACATTACCATGTAGTGATTAATGAATCTTACATAAATAATAAACAGTTTTAATTGGAGAGTTTACAACTCAAAGCATCTATATAATGGCTTTAGCTATTAATGTACAGCCAGGCCATGAGCGCGTCATTATATGCATATCCAGACGCCAATGCAAAGCGTTTTCTGATTGTGGACCCCATGATATGTACCTGACTGTCACTGTGTTTCTGTCCTCACAAACTAACCAACCTGAGGGATGTTCCTCTGAACAGTTTCCTAGCGATACCCACGCCTTTTTAAAAAAATCCTAAATTCGTTTGATGTAAATATTAGGTTTATAATTCTGGACGAGTCTGTCTTTATATTGTAGTTAAAATGTTTAGAACATTTCTGGGGTTGGTTGAGTGTGCATGTGTGAATCGGAAGTGTGCATGTCTGAATCTGACGTCACTCGTGACAGAAGCCTTAACAAAAAGTACAACCATTTTCTACAGGAGAACCTATAGAAGAGTTATTGGAAGTCAGTGATACAAAGGGTGTTGGTGTGTTTGAATAAGGACAAAAAGAAAAATATGAGTTTGTCAGTAGCAGCTGTTCGTTATAGGGGAGTGCAACCTATTATTACTGGTTATGTACTGGGTAGACAAATCAATGGATGGAAACCATTGTCCTGCGGTGTCTGCAGAAATATCTTTGCAGTTAAAATCCTAAATTCACTTTTATAAACATACCGTTTTATGTGTAAATCAATACGTGTTAACACTTTCATGCTTTATTATTGATTTAAAATGAATAAAAACAGTTTGCTCAGGTTTCTTTGTTATTTGTTTTTAGCGTCAGAGTCTATGATTATATAATAATGTAAACGTTTTTAACACATTTCTGGAGGTTGTTTGTGTCGCAAGGATAACAAGACAGTTACAAATCCGAAGAAACATCAGAGCACTGTATTGTGACACTTCATGTCCAGCATGACGACCCGACTCCCTTATTTACATATTATTTACATATGACAATTGTAACGCATCAACCCCAGTAAAAAAAAAGCGTAATTCAGTCCTCACCCTCAGCTTTTTAGACTCTGCAGAGAAGCAGCTCAGTAACTTCCAGTGTAATTGTTAGAATCTCCACTAGGAGAAGGCAAAGAACACCCCCTTTTTATAAAGGAATTTTTGGAGGCCGGCGATGTAAAGCAGGCTTACTAATGTGTATAAAAATAAGATTCATTAATACTTAAATCAAATTAATCTTGAGACTTCTAGTAATTTAACAGAATACAATGTAAACAAATAATTCTGTTCATTTTACAAATGTATGTATTACTTGAAGTCAAGATTTATAGTCCTGTTATTCATAAACATTTTTCCAACGATTTCTGTGCCAGCTTTGTTAAATTGCATATTACAAAATTCTATTTTGTAAACCTAAGGTTTAAAGTTCTGGAGATCAATACGTTTTACACTTTTGCATTTTATTATTTAACAGATTCAGACCATAACAATTATAAGTGAACGAAAACAAAATAGTTTGTTTTAGCTGAATAAATTGTACTGAGTCCGTCTTTATATCACAATTTAAATGTTCTAGCTTGTTTTGGGATTTGTTAAGTGCGCATGTCAGAATCTGATGTCACTCGCAATTAAACAGCTTTTTCTAGAATAATTTCCCAGCAGCACCCTTAGTTTTGATTTTAGACAATTTAACACATACAATGTTTGTTTCCTTATTTTTATATCTATAATCGGTGTTATTGTGAAATACACACATTTGTGTTATTAAGGTGTCACTACATTAGTAACCTCAGTAAATAAAATCTCATTCACTCCTCACCCTCAGCTTGTTAGTTTCTGCAGACAACTTTAGCCTTCACTACGCAGCTTTTCCCTGAAGATTTCAGACACAAAAGATTGTATAAAATCTAATTTTTGGAGGCTAGTGATGTAAAGCTGGCTGGTGGTAGAGATGGTGCAAATAAAGGATGAATAGAATACGCACAATTTATAATTCGCATCTAAAGCAGAGTACTATTGTTTTTTATTATGATGTCTTTTATTGAGTTAGTATACAGATTGTTTGCATTTCCTGGGGACATATAGATAGTTCTACCATCCTGAGCCATTTCTAATGATACCTCCACTTGCTTTTTATGTAATTTTAAGCAACATTCTAATTTACTCCTAATATAAATTTTACTTCGTTCTCCTGATATGTTGTTTTTTTTTGTTTTTTTGTTTGTTTTGTTTTTTTAAAGCAAGAATATGCGTTTAGGCGCTGGCCCATTTTCAAATAAAGATAGCAAGAGAACGAAAACAAAATGATAATAGGAGTATATTAGAAAGTTGCTTAAAAGTGACATTAAACACGTGGTGATTACATTGGCCATATACTGCCAAGCACAAAACTAATTTAGTTTGTTCCTTTAATGTGAATTCTTCAGGGATTGTTATATTTTATTTAATCTAATTACAGTGCTGGATACTTTGTTTCTTCTATTTTAAGAATAAGGGAAAATTCTGCATTACCATGAAAATACCAATACAAATGTGTATTAAAAGTATATACTTGTGACCCTCTTAAAAAAAACGGTTATATGTGGGGGGTTTTTTTGTTTTGTTTTTTTTTAATTTTGTTTTTTATTGACATATCAATCCGGGGTACAGAAAGAAAGAGGGAAGTCAATTGTAATCACTTTGGTTACATAATAGGAAAAAAAACATTTCTTCATTAACACAATAAATTAACACCTAGTAAACTTGATAAGTAAAAAGCATTGTGTAAAAGGAAAAACTTCCAACCAAGGTGTAAACATTAGCAAGGAAAGAAAAAGAAAAAAAAAAGAAAAAGAAAAAGGAAAAGAAAAGGAAGATAACATCTAGATCTCGATGCTAATAGTAACTAACCTCGCTAACTGCCTGAGCCTTCCTATGCTGGTCAATCAGCCAGGCCCCAGAATGGAGGGAGAGGAAATTAAAAGGTATGGGAAAAACAACAAAAGAAGCAGGAGAATACTCAAACAAAGGAGGTCCCCTCCAGAGAAAAAATAAACTTGCCAATTAGATGAATGTAAACCAAGCTCTAATTGTAGAATAAACCAGATAGATCCCCTAAATGGGGCAATTAACTGTAGTTGTGCATCTACAGAAAAGGTTAATATTACTTTTTCCCATTTAAAAAAAAAATCTTTGTATTGACTTATCACTAGCATCTCTTAAATTAAATTGTTCCATAGTGATCTGGTTATAGATTTTATTTAAAAACTCCTTGAATTTAGGTTCCCGGGGAGATTTCCAATTCCTGAGAATGACATTGCGTCCTACTAAAATTATTGTGTTTATGAGCCTAATGTTCGCATAAGGTTCCTCATGGTTTACGAGGAAAAAAATATGTCTCAGCTCGAGAGTAAAACTGCAGGCATTCACCTTATTCACCCAAAAACATACTTTACTCCAGAACTGAGACACTTTAGGACAGCTCCAGAAACAATGTACTTCATCTGCCTCCCTAGCACTACATTTAGGGCATTTAAATTCTTTTTTATACCATTTTGGCTGGTGTAATGTATAATAGATTTGTTAACTTAAAGTGCGATTCCTTCCAATCTATAAAAACTTGAGTTTGATCAATTAATTTAAAGCTTTGTAGGATATGTTCTCTAGTAGAATTTAGGGGGAACTTGTTCCATTTCCTCTCTAGATCACCAATATGTAACAGCCCATGATACTTAATGAGCAAATTATAGGGAATTGAGATAGAGACTTTCCCAGCGTGATATAGTCTAATCACGTCGTCTAAGTCTCCCAATGAGGGACTAGTTTCACCCTCTACTCGTAAAGTCCCGATCCAATGTTGTGCCTGGAGATAAGCATAGAAGGAAGTTTTTGCTAAATTAAAATTAGATCTCAGCTCTGCAAATGTCTTAATCAATAAGGTTTCATTTACGCAGATATCCTTTATATTTTTAAGGCCATTCCTGGCCCATGTGGAGAAGACTTTATATGTAAGCCCCAGAGTGAAATCCGGATTCCCTACTAGGGGAAGAAGTACGGATCTGCGGAAATTAATATGTAGCTCAGAACAGACTTTTTGCCAGGCCAGAATTATATACTTAAATGTATATAGATGTGCCACATTTACTGGCAGATTCGCAAATGGAATATGGATCAGTGCTTTCAAAGAAAATGGGGCTACCAGTTGTGTTTCTAATTAAAAAAAGGAAGCATGTTCTTTTTCTGATATCCAGTCTAATACGAATTTAACAAGTGCAGCATAATTATAAAACTGAATATTAGGTAATGCCAAACCACCATGTGCTTTAAAATATGATAGTTTAACCAGTGAGACCCTGGCTTTCTTCCCATGCCATATAAATCTAGCAAATAACGTTTGTAAAAATTTTAAGTCTTTTTTAATAATTAAAAGAGGGAGATTCTGGAGTAAGTACAGTAATTTTGGAAATAAGATTGCTTTAATTAGCATTACTCTCGTAGAGAGGGAGATGGGGAGATTATGCCAAGCTGTTAATTTCTGTTTGAACATATCCATACATTTCCGAAAGTTTAAATCGTACCATAGTGAAGGATTCTTACCTAAAATAATACCTAAATACTTAATTTTCTGTACTTCTTTAAAAGGATGTAGAGTACGGGTCTTAGGTTTATGAATCCAAAGCAATTCCGATTTCCCCCAGTTAATTTTATAGCCTGAAATCGAGCTAAATATTTCAATAATTTTTAACAGTTGGGGTATGGATTGTTTAGTGTTGCTTAAAAAAATTAGAATATCATCTGCAAATAATGATGTCCCCTAACTTAATTCCTTTTAGCTCTTTTCTTAATAGTATCGCCAGTGGCTCTAGTGATAGATTGAAAAGTAAAGGGGAAAGGGTGCAGCCCTGGCATGCGCCTCGTTGGAGAGTGAAATTCTCAGTTACTTCCCCATTGACAATAATGGCAGATGCTGGAGCCTGATATAATACACGTATAAAATGATAAAAATTCCCTATAAGACCAAATCCTTTAAGCGCACTGAACAAGTGGTCCCATACTATGCAGTCAAATGCCTTCTCAGCGTCGACTGTAAGTAGGGCTAGATTTGTGCTGAAATGTGCCTTTTTTTTTTATTAACATCTATACCAAAAATGATCAATAACCAACATCGCTTTTCGGAGATTCTTCACCGAATTTCTCCCCACCATGAAGCCTGCTTGATCCGGGTGTATTAATGGCTCCAGGATGTCTAGATGCAATAATAGCAGTTAAAAGCTTATAATCTTATAATGCATTGCATTGTAAATGTTTTAAATGCAAAGCTGAGACCGCTGACATTATCCATTGTCTTTGGGCTTGCCCAAAGTATTGCAATTTTGGGGCAAAATTAATTATTGGCTTAATAAATTTTTAAGCACTAAAATTTCATTAACTGCAGTCAATGTATTCCTGTTATATGATGAAGGAGACAATAAACCAGACAAACTCCTTATAAATCTGGCTATTCTAGCCGCCCGCAACATAATATTTAAAAATTGGAAAGCACCAAGAGAACCTAGTTTGAAAGAATTTATTAATACAATGGATACTCAGATGACGATTGAGCTACTCAATATTAGACCCTATTCAGAGAAGAGACTTAAGGATTTCTTCTCAAAATGGTTAAATATAATCAGGGAAAAACCAATGATAGCACAAAAGCAACTCATATTACCCATACAAAATTCCCCCGAATTTATGCTACTTCTGCTAAAAAACATGATACCCCAAGAGTGGGGTATGGGATAATTTGATAACACAGGGTAAGGTAACCATACTGGGCAAAATAAATAGTACCTACGGCAACTGAGAGGAGGTAAGTGGACTTGGGGGGGGGGGGGGCTTATTTATATATTTTTTTTTATTTTTTTTTTATTTTTTATTTTTTTTCTCCCTCTCTCTCTTTTTCTTTCTATGTCTGTCCGGTTTTTCTTGTTGCACGTCTTTTTTATTGTTTCTTTGTTTAGTTGATTTTGTTTTTAGTATTGTCTTTAGATGGCGTTACACTATAATAGGTAAAAGCCCCAAAAGCAAGGTATACATTTGGAAAAATGTTTCTAGACTATTCAGCCACTACTGTAAAGTTTTTATAGGTTGGGTTTTTTCTTTTTTATAGCGACATAGTGTCAACAGGGTAATTGAATGTTTTACAGAGGTAGAGTCTAAACTGAAAGTTGAAAACACATCTGATTTCAGGCTACGGATGCTTTTAAGTTAAAATTTAACTTATTTGTAGTAGTACTCTGTTATTCTATAATCAATGTAAACACCCTGCGTGGTGAAATGCTAGCCCAAATTGTTGGGCTAAATTTTTGTTTCGGTATACCCTGCGTGGTGAAAGGTAAGCCAATTTGTAAGGCTGTTATCTTGCTTTTGGTTAATAAATAAATATATAAAAAAAAAAAAAGCTTATAATCTTGATTTAATAACGATATAGGCCTATAAGAAGACAGCATTTCTGGATTTTTATCCTTTTTTAAGATCAGCGCCACATTCGACGCTGAGAAGAACCTCGACCGCATTTGATTTTTAATATAATATTCATTGAAAAGCGCCGCTAGTGTGGGGAGGATTTGGTCATGTAGAAGTTTGTAAAACTCTGATGGAAGAGCATCCGGACCTGGCGTCTTATTTGACTTAGCCTGCTTAATGGCATCTGAAATCTCACGTGGTGATACAGGTTCATTCAACCGGCTCAGGTCCTGAGAATCTATTTTGGGTAACGCTACACTTTTCCAAAATTCCTTTTTATTCTCTAAATTGACTGCTCCTGCTGAGTAAACTTCTTGAAAGTATTAAACAAGTTCACGTCTTATCTCAGAAATATTAGTGATCCTTCTATCCCCGATCTTAATTGTGGCTATAAAATTCTTCTGAGACCAGCCTTTAGATAATTTTGCTAAATATTTTGCGGAGTTCCCATAGTGGCCTCTAAATCTAGCTTTTTGCTTTTGAATTTCTAGTGATAGGCCTTGTTTCAAAAACAGGTCTCTCTCTACTCGAGCCGCAGTGTAATTAGCCCAGAAAGTCTGATTTGGGTAATTTAGGTATTTCTTGTAGGCATTTTTAACCTGGTTAGCTAGTTGTTCTTCTCTATTTTTCTTCTTTTTTTTCCATTTGCATAGATAAGCTTTGATCTCACCCCTCAAGACTGATTTCTCTGTTTCCCACAAAATTTCTGGTTTATCTGCATATGCAGCATTAAATTGGTAAAATTCTTTCCATCTGGCTTGTAACCAATTCTTAAATTTAGAGTTGTTAACTAGGTATTGAGGGGAAAAAAAACACGCGTTATATAAGCCTGGGGAACAAATTGCATTAATCTCCAGGGAAATAATTGCATGGTCGGAGATAACGATTTCACCTATATCTGATTTAATCTCCAGACCCAGCATATTACTAGATATTAGGAAGTAATCTATACTTGAAAAGGATTTAAAAGTCCTAGACTCACAGGTGTACTCTTTACTATCGGGGTGTTGCAACCTCCATATATCTTTAAGTGCAAGCTTATATCCCAGATTCTGTAAGACCTTAGCTTCCCTGTTATATCTAGATCTTTGCATGAGGTTAGACCTATCTAAGCTAGGGGTGAATGCCATATTCAAGTCTCCGGCCAAGATAATATTTTTCCCGATAAAAGGGAGTAACTTCGAACTCAGTTTCTCCCAGAATCCTCTATCCAAGGAGTTTGGGCCATATACATTGCACAGAATGAAGTGGCCCTTATTGATCAAAATTTCTAGGATCTGAAATCTTCCTTCTGTGTCCAGTACCTGTGATATAATCTGATAGGGAAGATGTTTGTTAAGCAATATGGCAACTCCTCTTTTCCTTTTATCGTATATTGTTGCAGATATCTCTCCCACCCATTTCGTTTTCAATTTGACTAATTTGTGAGGCTTCAAATGGGTCTCTTGAATGAATGCAATATCGGGCTTGTGTTTCCCCAATTTCTTTACAATAAGTTTCCTCTTAATTGGAGAGGATATACCCCCGACATTCCACGAAATTAATTTAAGTTTATCCACCATTTAAAACCAAAAAATAGAAGGACCCATCCCAAATACCCATTTTGATCTAATATCAAGAAAAAAGGTGACAGAAAGCAAAAGATTAAAACTAATATGGGCCTGTATATAGATAATAAAGTCAGTATCTCTCCCCCTGCTCCCTGGAGCCGGCTGATTCTCCGATATGACCCAGACATCAAGAGAAAATAAAAAAAAAACATTTCTGTCTTACAAATCCAAATTTTGGAGCTATTGTTCTTACCATCTTTTTCAAAAATAATTTTGGCAGGGTATACTAATCTTGCATTAAAGTTAGCCTTAATCAATCTGGAGCAAAATGGTGACATCTCCCTCCTTTTAGATAGGGTCTCTGCGGAAAAATCTTGAAAGATTAATATTTTATGCTGGGCAATCGATAAACTATTATTTTTGCGATAGTGTCTGAGAATATTTATTTTATCCTGAAAGTTTAAGAATTTTATAAGTACCGGTCTTGCTCTGCAGGTACCATCAGGATTATTTCTGATTAGGCCAACTCTGTGGGCTCTTTCTATCTGCACTGGTAAACCTTCTGTAGGAAGCCCTAATAATTGCGGAAGATTGGAAGAGGCAAAGGACAACAGGTCCTGGTACTCTGGTATTTCTGGGAGACCCACAATTCTCAAATTATTACGACGGGCCCTGTCCTCTAACTCCTCCAATCTTGAATGTAATTGAGTAATCTGGCGGCTCTGTGCTACACTCGACTGTTCTTGTGTATTGATTCGATCCTCTATGTCCGAAACCCTCGCTTCAACCTCTGCCATTCTTGTAGCAAATTGCTTTACCTCTCCTGAGAGATTTGCAATATCTTGTTTGATTGATTCAAACTGTGGCATAAAGAGTTCAGCAATCTGTTGTAGTAACTTCGTATTGTCTGGAGTACTCGCTGGAGGGTCATTTGTAGCTTCTATACTAGTGTCAACCTGTTTAGCCTTTCTCTCCTTGTGTTTAGGCGCCATTATTGGCGAATTGTTCTTAGAGTGCAAAACAAATTTTTCCATAAGGAACCAAGATAGTCCCGATATGTGCAATAAGTTGTGAAGAACACCCATGTAAGATATTAGTGCGAAATAGCGTATACCGCAAGCAAGAAGGAATTGCAAGGAATTATCTGACTTAAGACTCGTGCAGAAAAAAAGGGAATTTTGAGATATCAGCTCCACCTACCCTATCTCATACAGGTAAAAAATCACCCGCATGTATAGGGTATCTAGGAGAAAAGAAAGAAAAAAAAAAGGAAAAAAATAAATAAATAAAACAACAGCAGAAGTGTAAGTGATCCTAGAAACTCGAAAACCCAACAGTGTGGATAAAAAATTAGTGAACAAAAACAGAAAACCGCAAAAATAAAGGAGAAGAAAAGCAGCAGTATTCCACAAAATGATCTACTATTTAATGTTGACAAACCAGACCCTTATCCTTAAATATCAATAGACTTACTCCTAGCGTCGTCTTGTGAACTACCTATTTCAAGTTTAATCACAGCTATCTAAGATACCACTTTATGTAAATGTTGTATCCAGATGAATTAACGGTTAGTGTACTAACAATAATTGCTATTTTTAAAGGAATCCATCATAACAGACGATAATTTAACTGGGTTAATCATCTTAATCTTTTCTCTTATTCCTATAAAATGATTGCAGGAATATATATGATACAACAAGGTAAATGTCCCTCTGCTTCTGGCTTATATTGACAGTCAGATTTATTTGGACACTAGTCACATTTCTTGAATCAACTTATGCAAACATTCTATCCTTTATCCAAAACACTTATTTGTATAATATTAATCCACCTGTTTTTATCGAATAACCAGTGTAGCAGGACAATACCCAGGTTATCAGCGAAATCACAGAGTATTCAACCTTTCCTAATAAGAGAATAGGGTATTTCCTTATCTAATACAAACAGAAGTGTCCAGCTTTCCCCAGATAAGTTAATAACCGTATACAGCCCGCCTTTGTTTTCTGCTCCAGAAGAAAATGTCACAGGTTTCTGTTTAACGGCTCCAGCCCATTAAGAATATACTTCACTTTAATGCCAAGAGCCGGTACTTATAGTCCAGTTGTACCGTTAGCCTGGGCTTTTGCTTCGGTAATACAAATTAAAGCCTAGAGGCCAATAACTCTTCTCAGGCGGTTTTAAGTATGCCTCAGCAGGGCCAGCTGCAGTTACTAGAACTCATAAGTAAAACTTTGCAAACCATACAGTCCGTACGCCGTCTGTACAAAGTTAACTCTTCAGATATAGGCTAGCGTGTTATTTCTTAACTTAACACCTCCAGAAACAAGATTCAAGGATTTCCCAAGGCTTTCAATTTGTTTTATAGACACAAATCTATGGCCAGCATGTAATTTTCAGCAAGCAGTAAGACCTTTTAAAAAATATAGCCCCGCTGGATACTTTCATACTGTCCAATTGAGCGTGCTGAGACTATACATCCACTCCACATATACAAATAACACGCTTACCGAATTTGCCAGCAGTCACCTTACTGTTTGCAAGCATAGTCCTCCGCCTCTATGTCAAATACTCCCAAGCTCAGCTGAGTAGAAATCTGGAACCAGGCCAGATAACTCGGTACATATGATCCGATGCCCGGGGAAGGAGGTCACCAGCTCGAATTACTTTAGACAGCCACACTTCCTCCTGTGTTCAGTAGAGGGAAGTAGATCCTGGCATCTCGTAACAGTCTCCTGTACCCGCACCTCGTCCTTAGCCGAAGACAAGACCTACTTCCGGTCTGCCTCACTCTGCTGAGGTCGGATGTTTCTCCGGTGCCGAAAATAGGTGGCTCTGCTGTGAGCCCAGCAGCAACAAATGACTTCCCTGCCTGTGGTAGGACCGCGTCGGCCCACTACCCGTTCTACAACCAGCAAGTGCAGCCAAGGGATCCAGGCGTCTTGGGGAGATTTTCCGGCCCTTTCAGATTCAGAGCCCTCTGTCAGCGTGCGTGTGCTTGCTGACTCCACCCATCCGGAAGTCCACCCGGTTATATGTGTTTTTAATGTGATTATGTTAATGTGCACTGCATAAACAATAAAAAAATAAAATCAATTAATTAATTAATTAATTAATTAATTAATTAATATAGGAATCATGATCTTACATCTCAGTGCTTCATTTTAGTACAAGTAGCTTAAAACTTCTTGGACTTACAATGTTCTCATTTGCATACCCATGGTGCATTTCAAAATTATTTTGGAATGTGCTTGTATTTTATTAGTTCACTTTTCATAACAGCTTAATTAAATATTTACAGTATTTGAATTTCATATATATGTATTTTATCTGTACTTATTTTATCTGTACATTATTTTTTAATGAATTTTTGTTTCTGCTTTAGGTTTTATAGGTTTTACCGTAAACGCCACTTATATTTGGATGTTAGATGAGCATACTCTGGTTTCTCTTCAGATCGAATAAATATTTTGCCTTTTACTAAAGATTTCCGTGGAGAGGAACAACCATGAGTTTTCATCAATTATTTGAGGCTCTGCTTTTTGTAGAGCTACTTTAACTTGTTAACAATAGAAAAAAACGTTTAATGATAATTGATAAATTGTAAACCTTGATTCCATGTTTAAATTACTAGATTTAGGATGTCTTCTTTGTACATGGTGGATTTATCTTGATGTAGTTGATTGCCAACAGCCGGTGTAGTGACGTCACCACATTCCTTAGTGCACACGTGACTGGTTGATCACCAATCACCTGCTAGAGACACCTCATTCCGTCACGGTCGCACATTCCATCGGCTCGCCTGACTCGCACTACTGTCACTAAGCGACCTACACATTGTTTTACAAATAGCGCCCTGCAGCCATTTATAAAAAGGCCATAAAGAGACTAGAGGCTGGATTTATCAATGCCCTACGGCTGCAAGTTCTCACAAGAACTTGCTAGCCGCAATTTAACAAGCAGCGGTCACCAGACTGCCGCTTCCCTAACCTCTTCACCACCTCTAAGGTGGCGAAATTCAATCTCCGCGGTCGAGTTCGACAGCTCCTGCCCGCGCGTGATTGGCTGTGTGCGGGCAGGGGCGGGATTGCACGCAAGCGTAAAATTTTGCTCGTCTGCAATGGTGATTACCTGGGGGTAATTTCGCCCCGCCACAGGCGAGCTGAGGCATACAGGGGCGCATATACGCGCCCCTGTATGCCTCAGCTTTGATAAATCTAGCCCTAAGTAAGAGGGGCCCACCAAGCTGAATACGCGTATTTACAAGATCTCATGCCGGGAGGGCTCACATATCTCAGGAGCACTAGTGCCATAATGTTATTTGTAATTCTGTCCAGCACAGGGGTAATTTCGCCCCGCCACAGGCGAGCTGAGGCATACAGGGGCGCATATACGCGCCCCTGTACGCCTCAGCTTTGATAAATCTAGCCCTAAGTAAGAGGGGTCCACCAAGTTGAATAGATCTCCTGCAGGGAGCCCTCACATATCTCAGGAGCGCTAGTGCCATAATTTTATATACTTGACATAAATCCTTAGATTGCAAGTTTAGTTAAACTTGCAATCTCAGGATTTATGTCAAGTATATAAAAAAATATATATTTATACTTTTTATTGACCAACAAGAGGCACAATAATGCAGAAATACACAGTAAAACAAAACATAAGAAAAGATTGTCACAATCTGTGGACAATATTACATCAATTAAAGGGCAAAAAAAAATAAAAAATGCATCTTTTATATAGATATACTTTGAGATTTGTTCCAGATCTGTTAGTACGGAATAAACCAATAATGCCCCAGATAAGAACAACAAATATCCCGTGTGTACCAAATTGTTGGAATTACTACTGTTATAATGACAAACACTACAAATTTACTAGATTCCTTTGCGCCTCCTTCCAAGATATTTATGTTATAAATTTATTTATTCTAGTGAAGACGTCTTGGAAGTTTACAAACTGTAAGTTCTCTAAATCAAAGGCCTATTTAAAGTAGAGCGAACTAATATCTTTTTTTCCTTGATGTGATATATATGTTTTATACAGAAGGGCTGTAGAATGTACACTAGAGTTATACAGTTTAATTATCATATCTAACATTCCCAGAGATAGAGATTATTTCCTACAAATCCCCTTGACTGAAAGAAAGTGTCTGACTTAGAGATATGCAAACAAATCTTTATTCCTTAGACCAAATTCTTGCACTAATTGTTCAAATGACTTAGAATCTGCTTCTCCTGTCAATAATTGAGTCACCAGTTTAAGACCCTTCTGTGCTCAGATATGGAAGAGTCTGGAATCAAATCCAGGCTCAGATTCCCTTGAATAGAAAGGAAAGAGGAAGAAGTATTATCTATATTGATCCCTATGCACATTTTATTCCAGGCCTTTGCTATATTAAGAAAGGTGAATTTAGGAATATCATTTTTTAGTTTATCAAATTTGGGTATATGTAGAAGTGCATTAAGAGAATATGGAAAGATTATCTTCTCTTCCACTTGCGAGTTTGTGATATAATCCGCACCTGATAGCCATCATAGCACGATTTTAGCCATACTGGACTAATTATATATTTTAATGTCGGGTAGCGCCATACCTCCATCCTCTTTAGCCCGGGAGAGCCTCTGTATAAAGATACAAGGTTTATTTGAGGGCTACACTTACCCACCAATAAGCATTTGCTTTGTTCCAATGATTTTCGTGTTGAAAAGATACCTAGGTAGGTATCTGGAGTTCTACTTGGTAGGATGCTGCCATCTAGTGGCTTTGCCAAAAATAACATTCTTAACACTGAATTGGATAACATTGTTGCAAAAATGCTGCCATATAGTGCTCTAGAAATGAGCCAGGTCCCAACCTAACATCCCTGATTTTCAACAAGAGATACCAAAAGAACAAAGACAACTTGATAACAGAAGCAAATGAGAAAGTTGTGTAAAATTGCTCTGAGCCGTCGTTAGCACTCTTCCACCTTGAGGGAGATCTGGGGGCTCCTACCCCAGCGATCAGGCCTGTATAGTGACAGGGGGCTTCACGTTATGCATGGTGACGTCACTGCGCAACTTTATTTAAACTTAGCAATGTTAAGTATAGGAAAAGGGGGCATGCTGCTTAGAAGCCTGTATCTCAGGCATCTAAGCAGCTACAGACACCCAGACCCTTCGTTGGAGAGGTAATCGCCTAACCTTTCCTACAGTGTAAGTCTTGAGTATCTGCAAAAAGAAAAAAAAAAACCTTTGAACAGCTTAGCTCTCAAAGGGTTAATGGGAAGATGCAAATTTACCGAGTCTGCAATCCCCAAACATAAGACCATCATAGCAACCCTGACTTATTTATTTACATATTATTTACATATGATGACTGTAACATATACACTTAATGCTATCACTATATTAATAACCTCTTCAGTCCTCAGCCTAGAAAGGGAACCATCTCAGGCATACATTGAATATCGGTTATTGAGTAAGAATACCTGTCAGTATTTTATGACCTGTAACACAATTGCTTGTCCTTATCTTACCAATCTCAAAATTTAAAATTATAATTGGCTGGGGGAAAAAACCCACATTGCTCAGGATTTGTTATTTGGTTTTAGTTTCAATCTGTTTTCATATCACAATTTAAACGTTTAAGCCACATTTTTGAGGTTGTCTGTGTGACAACTGGACAGTTAGAAATCTAAACAAATATATCACATATCTGTATTGTGATGCTTCAACAGGCTGACTTCATCATGACAACCTGACTTCCTTATTTGCATATTATTTACATATTATTTACATATGACTGTAACATTATAAACCTTAGTAAACAGTCTTTAGTCCTCGCCCTCAGCTCTTTAGTGTCTGCAGGGAACCAGCTCAGTAACTTTATAATTCAATCTTCAGAATCTCCAGTAGGAGAAAGCAAAGAACACCTTTTTAATGATAAAGGAATTTTTTGAAGCCGGCGATGTAAAGCGGGCTTGTTAAAGTGTTTAAAATAATAGACATAAGATCAGTGCTAAGTGATTCTTAAAGGGATAGTCTACACCAGAATTGTTATTGTTTTAAAAGATAGATAATCCCTTTTTTACCCATTCCCCAGTTTTGCATAACCAACAGTTATATTTATATATTTTTTACCTCTGTGATTATCTTGTATCTAAGCCTTTGCATACTGCCCCTTTATTTCAGTTCTTTTGATAGACTTGCAGTTTAGCCAATCAGTGATGGCTCCCTGGTAACTTCACGTGAATGAGCACAGTGTTAGCTATATTAAAAACATGAACTAACACCCTCTAGTGGTGAAAAACCTGTTAAAATGCATTCTTAAGAGGCGGCCTTCATGGTCTAAGAACTTAGCATATGAACCTCCTAGGTTAAGCTTTCAACTAAGAATACCAAGTGAACAAAGCGTAATTGGTGATAAAAGTAAATTAGAAAGTTGTTTAAAATTACATGCCCTATCTGAATCATGAAAGTTTTTTTTGGACTAGACTGTCCCTTTAAAAAAGGTTAAAAATAACAATACACATGAATAACTTTCTTCACTGTCTAGAAACAGCAGAGCTATATTAGGATTTATTTTACAGGTAAGTATTTAGCTTTAAATAGGAATAATTTATTTAATAAGAGATAATTAATTTTGTTAGATGTAAATTATATTTAAGTTAGGGGGGTGTTAGTGTTAGGGTTAGACTTAGCTTTAGGGGTTAATCCATTTATTATAGTAGCGATGAGCTCCGGTCGTCAGATTAGGGGTTAATAATTGAAGGTAGGTGTCGGCGATGTTAGGGAGGGCAGATTAGGGGTTAATACTATTTATGATAGGGTTAGTGAGGCGGGTTAGGGGTTAATAACTTTATTATAGTAGCGGTGCGGTCCGCTCGGCAGATTAGGGGTTAATAAGTGTAGGCAGGTGTCGGCGACGTTGTGGGGGGCAGATTAGGGGTTAATAAATATAATATAGGGGTCGGCGATGTTAGGGCAGCAGATTAGGGGTACATAGGGATAACGTAGGTTGCGGCGGTTTACGGAGCGGCAGATTAGGGGTTAAAAAAAATATGCAGGGGTCAGCGATAGCGGGAGCGGCAGATTAGGGGTTAATAAGTGTAAGGTTAGGGGTGTTTAGACTCGGGGTACATGTTAGAGTGTTAGGTGCAGACGTAGGAAGTGTTTCCCCATAGGAAACAATGGGGCTGCGTTAGGAGCTGAACGCTGCTTTTTTGCAGGTGTTAGGTTTTTTTTCAGCTCAAACAGCCCCATTGTTTCCTATGGGGATATCGTGCACGAGCACGTTTTTGAGGCTGGCCGCGTCCGTAAGCAACGCTGGTATCGAGAGTTGCATTTGCGGTAAAAATGCTCTACGCTCCTTTTTTGGAGCCTAACGCAGCATTTGTTTGAACTCTCGATACCAGAGTTAAATTTATGGTGCGGCCAGAAAAAAGCCTGCGGAGCGTTAACAGCCCATCTACCGCCAAACTCCAAATCTAGGCCTTAGATGAATTTCTAATTTTTAGATGGGATTTCATTCCTCTATTTTTGAAATGATGAATAAGACACCTATTGAAGATCAACTGTTTAGCCCTGAATTGACTTTCAAAGACCATGCATTATCCAGGTTGGTGTACCAATGCATGCTAGTTAATAATCACAGGAAGAATGTTGATTATTGGTAGCTTACATAAATTAGTCATACATATTTCATCATTAGATATTTAAGGATCACAATCATAAAAAGGAATACATATTATAGTTGATATAGAAGTATTTGAATGGACATGAAATATGACATTTATGTTCAACATATATATTATTGAAATTTGATATACATTTTTATGTATAATTCGAAAATCATATATTTTTTTTAAAATATAATTAATAAATATCTTTAAAAAATGTTGAACAAAGTTAGAGCATAGACACAAGATGATTGTAAATGTATTTTATGATTCTTTGACTACGTGTGTATTAACTTTTGTTAAAAAAATTTTTACATTTCAGATTGGCATCTGATGACTTCCAGGAATATATTTTTATTTTTGGTTCAGAAACTATTAAATTTTAAAATGGTAATAATATAAAGTTTAGTATTAAATACACTATTTGGAACAGATTATAATAAATATCCATATAATCTGTCAATAAAAATCAATTTGACTCCCATGACTGGTAGTTGTCTATTTGACAAGCACATGCATAAGATCAAATAATGCTTTAATTGTTGAAAATCCACTGATTCAGAGAATATTACATTAAACTATATTTTTTAACATTCATTGGGGAGTGAGATCCATCGATGCTTTTCTTTTGAAATTATTAGATGTTAAAATAATTTCGGATATGCAGTCAATTTCACAAAAAATAATTTTTTTCACTTTTAAGAAGGGGAAGTGGTTCAATTACATTAAAGTGACAGTGTTGTTGAATGTAAAATTAATTTTATAAGATCTTGTATCTTCCTTAGGTATCTCAAAACATTATTTGCAAAATTATTTTAATTTTTACATTTATAAATGGTAGGTCATTTAACTTTATATTTTTCACAAGCTAGTTATTGGATGGCAGTTTAATCGATTTGATTTTCTAGTGGAGTCATTTAACTATAGTTAATAATATTATGTAGTTTTTAAAATCTTACCTCTTGGGTTAGACATCACATATCTATATATAATTTTCATTCCCCTTTAGTTTATTTTGACAATGTTAAATCAACATTACAAATGTTTTGGTCCTTAAAGGGACATTCACAAAGTATATTTTGTATTGATTTTTAAATTATTCATAAAATAATTTAAACATATTTAGAAAGTACTATAGAATTACATTCAGTCTTTAAATATACTTTGAAAAAAATACATCAATGCACATATCTTAGTCAATTACATAAGGCATCTATGTGCAACCAACAATCAGCATCAAAATAGCCTATGTAGATATGTATTTAATCCAAGAATATATATAATTACAATCTAATGATTGAATACCAAAATATATTAAGTTGTTCAAATATTATAATCTTATCCAAAATGCATACATAACATATAGCTTAATGTCCCTCTAAGCTGAAGACTCCAAAATACCTCCTTTACAATATATATTTCAGTCAGTGTGTAAAACAATCCAGAAGTTAATCTAAATTTTATTGACTCATATGTTATACTAATTTATCAAAAGGAAGGTGCCTAGGTTTCTGATATTTCAAGCATTATTGTGAAATATTTATTTAAAAGGACATGAACTAAAAATATACTTAAAGGGAGACAGTTAAAAAATTAATGATTTATACATTCTGAATGAGTATTCTATTTTAAGCAACTTTAAAAATTGTCTCATATTATGAATGCTCCTTGTGATGTTGCTATCATTACTTTAAAAATAAGGCATTAAATAGATAATTTATTAGCTTCAGTACTCTGCACTGAACTTGTTTTTTTGTGGTGGATTAATTTATCCAACAATCATCAAGGACAACCCAGGTTTTTGAAAAAAATGTCCGTAATCTCAAATATCATTATTGATTTGCAAAGAAAGATAACAAGATAATTGTTAACATTTGAGAATCGGATTAAATTATAACGTTTGAATCACCAACGCTAAATTTGTTTGGACAGTGTCCCTTTAAGAGATTTAAAGAGTGTATTTACTTCTCTTCCTATCTTGACATACTTTGCTTGAAAAGCATATCGAGATAGGCTCAGTAGATGAAGATTGGTGGATGCACAGAGATGCCTTATGTGATTGTCTCAACCATGTGCATTTAAATTTCTTCTGTTGAGGATATCTAAATACTAAGATACATTGATTTACATTTTAAAGTCTAAACAATTTTCTATCTCTACAGATCATTTGATACAATTGTTTGTTTGTAATGTCTATTTAAAAATAAAGACGCCATTGCACAATAACATATATGAGCACTTCAGACAAATACAAGCTCGAGGTTTATTTACTAATAACAAACAAACCTGTAGTTTAACATTTATAAACAGATTATCCAAGTGAATGACCTTATAACCTGAATTTGAACATTCAGAAATATTGCGTGGGAAACGCATCTTGAAACACCAGATTAGCATCTTTAAACATTAGAGTCTAATGTCACGCAATAGCACACAATCAATGTGCATTATGAAATACATTTAATAGAGCAATATCAATACTTCACAATAAGTCAATAAATGGATTTTATGAACAATAAAGACATACAATATTAAATGTGTATTTGTATTAAAGAAACAGACCGTTATTAAACCGAGAAATGTCTACAACATTAATAATGTGACAGTATTAGATGTTAAATAAAATTTAATCATTAATATTTAACGGATCACGGATATTAAATCTGCGTCACACATATCCGCATGACAGGCCCATGAGTTACAAATAAGTCTACATGAAAAATGAAGTTACAGCACCACCATGAGGTATGTGTAAGGAAGTTACTAAGATATGAAACATTAAGGAACGGCCAATCAGAGTTCATCACACAAACACAACTTGAGTCAGGATGGTCTCACAGACATTCTAACAATATTTCAAACTTTTATCCAATCAGATGTACAGATAACTTGTCCCATGGTGCATCTCATGTTTACTTCACCATATAAAAGTCCATTACACGTTGCCATCTTTGTCAGTTCTCTAATGCCTGCAGGCAGTATATATTATATCCCTACATATATTCTACAACCCAGCAGGCATGTCAGCTCCCAGGTTCACCAAGGAGGAGAGCGCTGCACTGGTCCACGCCGTCAAGGACTTTTATCCCCAGCTGTTTGGGAACAAGAGGAGGTTGACAGATGCGCCTGTTAAGAAGGCCCTCTGGGAGTCTATCACCAATGCGGTTAGATTGGTGTGTGACGTCCAGAGGACCCAGGATCAGATCATGAGGAGATTCGGAGATATGAGGTTGCGGTTAACCAAAAAAGTCAACCTCATAAGGGACTGGGTACAAGCCCGTAAAAGACGTGGCAAAAGAGAGGCCCCGCGGAAACTGTACCTACTCCCTTATGAGGTGACTTTATGCGAGCTCCTCAATCTCCGGGTCACCAAAAGATTCAGATCCTCGCCATCCTCGGCCTCCTCTTCTTCCCTCCCAGCTGCGGGATCTGAAAGTCCTGACGCGGGGGCCAGGGCAGCTGCTTCTCCGTCCAGTGGCCTGGGAGGAGATGGAGAATCTGAACCAGGTAATTATCCAACTTCATATAATATCTTTTTTTTTTTTTTTTTTAAGCAATAAATGTGTATATAGTCAGATACTAAACCTATACAGATCTCACAACATACACTACATATGATATTTAGATATCTGATTTTAGATTAGTGACACATGAAATAGGAATGATGTGTCTTGCGCTCTACAGAATATGCGTCACAGAGCGAAAATGGAATTGCGCATACACGTTAACATGGCTTTGCTGTAAGTGGCATTGCTTTATACATGTTGGTCAAATGACGGATGCATAATTCCGCTTTGAATCATTGCGCAATGATCGCGAAAATGGAATTGCGCATACACGTTAACATGGCTTTGCTGTAAGTGGCATTGCTTTATACATGTTGGTCAAATGACGGATGCGTAATTCCGCTTTGAATCATTGCGCAATGATCGCGAAAATGGAATTGCGCATACACGTTAACATGGCTTTGCTGTAAGTGGCATTGCTTTATACATGTTGGTCAAATGACGGATGCGTAATTCCACTTTGAATCATTGCGCAATGATCGCGAAAATGGAATTGCGCATACACGTTAACATGGCTTTGCTGTAAGTGGCATTGCTTTATACATGTTGGTCAAATGACGGATGCGTAATTCCGCTTTGAATCATTGCGCAATGATCGCGAAAATGGAATTGCGCATACACGTTAACATGGCTTTGCTGTAAGTGGCATTGCTTTATACATGTTGGTCAAAATGAAATGTGAATTATTATATATGTGAAGAATACAGTATTCTTATTTTCAATATTATACATAATAAAAAAACATATGCACATCAATTGATGAGAATGAAATAACACCAAAAAATAATTAAAGCTACAGTAAACAACACAACTGATTGAAAATAAGAGTACAGGATATATTTATCATGAATTGAATTGAGGAAACAATTAACTCATGGGACTACCAAAGGATTAATAGTTTAAAATTGATTTGCTAATAATGTAAAGATTTTAAACATGGCATGATTTGTATTAATGATATGCAATCCTCATTTAATATATTACAGATATGGATGTTGCTGCTGGATCCTTAAGGCAGGGCTTGTCACAGTATGGTATGTCTCATTTTAATTGACATTTGTCTTAGAAACATGGACAGAACATTACATAATAAATCCACATTGTTCAATATTTATATGTAATGTCCCTTTAATAGATGAAAATGAAATCATTCTTCGGATATCCTTAAATAACATATTAGATTTGAATTGCATGTTCAATCCCATTCATTACATCAACATATGGAGTAGAGAATTCATTAACACCAACATTGTCAAATCAATATAATTTTATATTAAAGGGATACTGATCTACAATTATTAATGTTGTCATTCAGATAGAGTATGCAATATTAATAAGCATTTAAATATAATACTATCATCATATGTGAAATATTCTATTGCTAAATGTATTTTAAAATCAAGAATGTACGTTTATCTGCATCTCAATTTTGGTTGAACAAACTGGGTTTTTATTGATGATTGGTGGATACCTTCAACAAACAATATTTATTGAATACAATATTGCTTATCTGCCTTTAAGATTAAAATGTAGCAACATTCAAATTATAATAGGAGTCAATGTTAAATCATTTTGAACAGTTTGAACAGAGAAATCAATGATTTAAATTAATCATGTCAGTGTCCCTTTAATAAACAATAGATTCATTCATCTTTACATTCTTTGGATTAAACAATATTGATATATAATTCACATATTCACTGTTGGAGTTACTTTATAGATATCAGCATACTCTAACAGCACCATGATTACATATTTGTACTAATCAATTTGGTTTTGTATTGTGATAAATATGTGTTGTGTCCTAAACAAGATTACTGTACATTGCACAAATGGCTCGATGTGCCACATGTGTTTGTGTGTATTTGAAGCTGCTCTTCAAAATGTGGTTTGTGTGTATTCTTTTAAGAACATTGATCAATGGGTATATTTAGATATGCAATAGCATCGTATGAGATGAGTTTGATGTCTAATATAGTCTGAAATTAAACATATGTTCAATACATCATTTTTAACAGAATCCCCTTGATTCAATCAAGCATTTTCTGGTTTAATGACTGCTCTATTCTTCACATTTTCAAGTTGATTAATCTTAAAATTCGATACAGATGTGATTTAGTGATATCCCAAATGTGTTTCCTAATATATATCTATATCATTCATAGAGAGAGTTGGTGTGGTGAGCCCACAGGAATCCAGCAGTGACATAGAGCCGCCTTTGCGGTCTCCTGGTAAGTCCATTGACTCGTTTATATGTCATTGAAGGTGTATTGGTAATCAATATTATGAGCATGATTCTGATGAAGCATAACATTTGAAACAAACATATAATTTTCTCTTCTGATTATATATTAATTTTCTTTTAATATTGAAAGATTAATAATTAAAACTTTATTAGTCTACACATTTGTTATTCAGAAGATGTATAGCATATGTTTGTTTCCATGTTCATTTTTGACAACAGTCATCAAGTGATACACACATGAGAAATCTTAAATGTTCTATGTACTATGCTTTTATGATTTTTAAATTAATACAAACAATACATCGAAAATATGAATCATTGAGAATAACAAATCTAATGTAATTTGTATGCTCCATCAAAATGATGTAAATCATAACTTTGGGTGTGTATATCTTTAATGCAACATTGATGTGTGTCTTTGAACAACAGTAACATATGTTATAATATCTGTTCTTAACGTGTACACAACATGTTATGTTTTACAGAGATTGATTTAACATATGTGACGGAGGAGGAAGAGGCTGCCTTGGAGTCTAATGGTATGTGAAATATATCTATCATGTTTCCAACATGTTGCTTTTTTTGAAATCATTTCATTGAAGACATTCAAAGTCTACAGCTTTTGCACTTTAAAAAGGAATATTATTTGTCTGTTCAAATACACTACTGCCCCCTTTCTATATCAGGCAGCATGAAATTTTTTTTTTTTTTAAATGTATAATTCATGCCATCATTATGTCACATGCATATTCCAGGCCAAAACACAATAATAATGTTATAATTGTACAGACAGTAATTGATATTCATCTGAGTGCCTATATGCATACCATATCCTCATTTCATAATTGTTTACAAATTCAAACACACTTCTAAGTATATTGAAAACATAATCAATTTGAAATGCGTTGATTTGATTTCATGATGTATGAGATGTTAATATATATTTATTACATTTTCAGATGGATCCACCACTTCTGGTCATCTGGTTTTTGCCCCTGCCCAGTCCCCTGACCAGTCACAGACCCCTCCCCATGCCCAGACCCCTGCCCAGACCCCTGCCCAGACCCCTGCCCATGCCCAGACCCCTGCCCAGACCCAGACCCCTGCCCATGCCCAGACCACTGCCCATGCCCAGACTCCTGCCCATGCCCAGACCCCTGCCGGCCCTTCCCATTTATCATTTCCTGCCCCTCCCAAAAAAACGCCCCTACAACCCCCTTTGCCGCTCTCCCCGTATTATGGCCCGTACAGCTGCCCAGACCCCAACTCCCCACTCCCCAGCTGTACGGCCTACCCCGGAGCATCAGCTCATCCCTCCCCAAGCCAATCCCATCCCTCCCCAAGCCAATCCCATCCCTCCCCCCTGTCTCAACCTTCATTGTCCTGAGTGTCGGATTGTCCTTCCCAGGCACAGCTGTAAGTATCATTCAAAATCAACATTATAAGATACTTAAAGGTACACTGAAGGAAAATATTTTCTATTGTGATTCAAATAGAGCATGCAATGTTAATCAAATTTATAATTTACTACTCTTATGAATTATTCTTCATTCTCTTGATATCTTTATTGAAACAAAGAAATGCCTATAATTATTTTAAAAAATAAAATAATTGTGGACATCATTTCTTTATTGTTGGATGAATGTATCCATCAACCAGCAGGGACAAACAAAGTTGATAAACAAATATGGCCTGCCCTAAAAACCGACATTCTTGCATTCAAAATATAGCTATAGAATTCAAACATTTAAAGAATATGTGTAATTTTTAAATATTTGTAATGTCATGCTCTATCTGAATCAGTCAATTAAATATTTAGGTTCAGTGTCCCTTTAATTGGATATCACTACATATACCAATCACCACTACTTGGATCCAACAATTAATGTACGAATGTTTATACATTATCTCTTGTCTAACCCAGTGGGAATGTAATTTATTCAGGTTGCTATGTTTACACAGCTTGTCCTCAATGCCAAAATGTTTAAGGATAGGTGTGCCTACCACAGTATAATTAAAATATTTAAATTGCTAATGTAAGTACAATGTAAATCCTTTAACAAGATTTTATACACTCAAGCTGTATAAGTGGATCATCTAAAACCAATTAAAGGGGACAACATGTTTGAGTAAACTGTCCCTTTAATGATTTCGGTCTGTCTGAATAACATAATTCATGTGTAAAGAATAAATTTAAACTAATTGATGTAAAGAATGATTTGTCTTTATGATGACAATGTATCTTTTCTATTTTTTTCGTCTGTTGTGTAATTATCATTAATATTTAATTTATTATTTATTTTAGGCTGTGACTCAGCATGGCTCATGCTAGAAGGTATAGCAAGAGTAGAGCAGGCCGTGTTGAGGAACGCAGCTGTCCTGAGAGGGATGAACGACACCATGCAGGCCCAGCTCCGGGTTCAGGACTTGACTCTGCGTGAAATTATGCGATTAAGTTCAAGGCCTGAATCTGGAGCTGGACATGCACAGGACGATGAAGAGGATGACCAGTAAGTGGAGGATCTGGAGATGCTCCAAGGTGGCAGATAAGAATCCTCCGTCCACATGTTGATGTTTTTTTTTTATTGTTGCCATTTGGCCTTTTTAAAAGTTTATTGTTGTGCCTGTTGCACTCTTTTACCTTGTCATATGTCTCCAATGGGGCTATGGTGGCCCTTGGCAACTCTCTTCATGGACTGTGATGCACTCTTTTACCTTGTCATATGTCTCCAATGGGGCTATGGTGGCCCTTGGCAACTCTCTTCATGGACTGTGATGCACTGTGTTACCTTGTCATATGTCTCCAATGGGGCTATGGTGGCCCTTGGCAACTCTCTTCATGGACTGTGATGCACTGTGTTACCTTGTCATATGTCTCCAATGGGGCTATGGTGGCCCTTGGCAACTCTCTTCATGGACTGTGATGCACTCTTTTACCTTGTCATATGTCTCCAATGGGGCTATGGTGGCCCTTGGCAACTCTCTTCATGGACTGTGATGCACTGTGTTACCTTGTCATATGTCTCCAATGGGGCTATGGTGGCCCTTGGCAACTCTCTTCATGGGCTGTGATGCACTGTGTTACCTTGTCATATGTCTCCAATGGGGCTATGGTGGCCCTTGGCAACTCTCTTCATGGACTGTGATGCACTCTTTTACCTTGTCATATGTCTCCAATGGGGCTATGGTGGCCCTTGGCAACTCTCTTCATGGACTGTGATGCACTCTTTTACCTTGTCATATGTCTCCAATGGGGCTATGGTGGCCCTTGGCAACTCTCTTCATGGACTGTGATGCACTGTGTTACCTTGTCATATGTCTCCAATGGGGCTATGGTGGCCCTTGGCAACTCTCTTCATGGACTGTGATGCACTCTTTTACCTTGTCATATGTCTCCAATGGGGCTATGGTGGCCCTTGGCAACTCTCTTCGTGGACTGTGATGCACTGTGTTACCTTGTCATATGTCTCCAATGGGGCTATGGTGGCCCTTGGCAACTCTCTTCATGGACTGTGATGCACTCTTTTACCTTGTCATATGTCTCCAATGGGGCTATGGTGGCCCTTGGCAACTCTCTTCATGGACTGTGATGCACTCTTTTACCTTGTCATATGTCTCCAATGGGGCTATGGTGGCCCTTGGCAACTCTCTTCATGGACTGTGATGCACTGTGTTACCTTGTCATATGTCTCCAATGGGGCTATGGTGGCCCTTGGCAACTCTCTTCATGGACTGTGATGCACTGTGTTACCTTGTCATATGTCTCCAATGGGGCTATGGTGGCCCTTGGCAACTCTCTTCATGGACTGTGATGCACTCTTTTACCTTGTCATATGTCTCCAATGGGGCTATGGTGGCCCTTGGCAACTCTCTTCATGGACTGTGATGCACTGTGTTACCTTGTCATATGTCTCCAATGGGGCTATGGTGGCCCTTGGCAACTCTCTTCATGGACTGTGATGCACTCTTTTACCTTGTCATATGTCTCCAATGGGGCTATGGTGGCCCTTGGCAACTCTCTTCATGGACTGTGATGCACTGTGTTACCTTGTCATATGTCTCCAATGGGGCTATGGTGGCCCTTGGCAACTCTCTTCATGGACTGTGATGCACTCTTTTACCTTGTCATATGTCTCCAATGGGGCTATGGTGGCCCTTGGCAACTCTCTTCATGGACTGTGATGCTCTGTGTTACCTTGTCATATGTCTCCAATGGGGCTATGGTGGCCCTTGGCAACTCTCTTCATGGACTGTGATGCACTCTTTTACCTTGTCATATGTCTCCAATGGGGCTATGGTGGCCCTTGGCAACTCTCTTCATGGACTGTGATGCACTGTGTTACCTTGTCATATGTCTCCAATGGGGCTATGGTGGCCCTTGGCAACTCTCTTCATGGACTGTGATGCACTCTTTTACCTTGTCATATGTCTCCAATGGGGCTATGGTGGCCCTTGGCAACTCTCTTCATGGACTGTGATGCACTCTTTTACCTTGTCATATGTCTCCAATGGGGCTATGGTGGCCCTTGGCAACTCTCTTCATGGACTGTGATGCACTGTGTTACCTTGTCACGATTCTTTGTCCTCATTCTTCATGTTATTTTTTTAAAGCTCTAGTTTATCTTGTTGATCCTTAAAGGGACCTACCAAAAATATTTTTTTATTAAAAATCATATATGTAAGACAATTGTAAATGACTTTAAGAGTAACATCTCCAATGTAATCTTATTATTTGTCTTTATATATTTTTCTCTTAGCTTTATCATTGCATGATTATGATTAGCATAGTAATTTTTTTATATATGTATATATAGATTGTTATTTGTGTATATATGTATATTTCAAATTTCACATCCATGTGTGTATTTAGAAACTCTGCATGAATTGATGCACCTTTAACAAATGATCTGAGGATTGATACAATGATAATCCCTGTAAAGTGTTCATTTTATTGAAATAGTATTGTCTATGTGTATCCGCTTTTTAAAAACAAAATAATGTCCCTTTAAGGGATGGTGAGCACAATTGTTAATGAATGTATTTCCATTTCTAAAGCGTTTTTGTCCTTTTTACATGAACAAGGACATATAATCTTATTAATAAACAATCTTATTGTAATGTTGACAGCACATTTATTTCATTTTCTATTCTATCTTATTGTAAAAGTGTAACCAAATAAATCTCTGTGTGTAATGCAAATATTTTAGATGATGAATATTTTTTTAAAAATATGTTAACAAAATAATTATACTCCCATATATGGCTATAGGTAGGCTGACCATATTTAAACTTGAATAAATGACACGTTTAATCAATCCATGTATCATTATTGTTATTCCAAAACAATCAAAACATATCTTAAAACATCAATGGCATATGTATTTCTCATGTGTATCTTTTAAATGTTAAAGATATACACCATAGCTATAGTTCAAGGGACAGTCAAGTCCGAAAAGATGATTCATGATTTGGTGACATTCCTAGATAGCAATCTAGACACATACTAGTTCCTAAAATATAAATACGTTTTTTAGTGATATGCCAAGCTGTCAACTGAGTCCTTGTATTGGCTGCTTTTTTTCAGCTATCTCGGATGCGCCATGTTGCTCAAAACGTCACCTGCCAGGCTGTCCAATGATTCCTTGTATTGACTGACGTTCTTACGCGATCAAGAATGTGCCTTTTATTGGATGGCGTTTTTACGCGATCAAGGATGCGCCTTTTTTTTTGGGTGTTCTTACGTGATCAAGAATGTGCCTTTTATTGGATGGCGTTCTTACGTGATCAAGGAAGCGCCATGTTAAGACGTCACATGCAAAGGTAAAAAAACGTATGATTGGATTACGTAGTCCCGCAATATTTGTTTGTGCACGTTAAACACGTTTGTGACTGCAGCCAATTTTAAAAACCTTGAGAATATGTATTATTTACATCATGTTACATTGTTGACCCGTAGCTGATAAAGACCACCACATTCTCTTTTGCTGGATGTCTGGTTGAATAAACGAACGAAAGCAAAATGTTTTCATGCATATGATATTTCGAGGCAAGTGCAAATCTCTATAGTCCATGTTGTTTAATATGTTTGTCAACAATATGTTCCTTTTTCTGAAAAATGACTGTTGTTTTTAATGTTAAAGATATCTAATTAATAAATATGCGCTATTGTGTTAGAATAAAGTAATCAATATGAATTTAGCTTTATCATATGCTAAATATATGATGCCGACTTCTTCTAAATGTAATTTCGTTGTATATTTTATTAAAGGTTCATTAGACACTCACATTATAAATCAAAACTTTTTATTTTGTCTCTAGTTAGATAGTCCATTGTTTAACAAATACACGTTTCATTTTGCTTCTGTTCAAAGAAAATGTAATTAATTTTCAGACTCCTCGCCCAGCCTCTGAGTTTCATGTGAGTACCATCTCCAGCTTTCTCCTGTTTGTGTAAAGGGTCTTTTCATATGTTAATGATGGGGTATTGTCTTGTTTTACGGTTGTAATGGGGGTTCATCTATATTTTCAATAGAGCTAACCCGATTTTCTTTGAAAGTGTTTGAAGCTTTGTAATATTGATATCAGTATATGTTAATCTTGTTGTTTGTAGTAGTGTCTATTACATACAGTTCTGTTAAAAATATAGTATACTGTCCCTTTAATGCAAATGTTGATTTTTGTATCATGTATGAGTTCCACATTGTTTAATCTTCAAATATATTATTGTTAGCATATTTTCACCCCCCACTCCTAAAAGGACTTTAAACCATATTCATTGTTCAAACAAATGTCTTTCTTAAAAAAAATTAACACAATAATGTCTCTTTAAGAAAATATACTTTATTTAACACGTCAATATAAATCTGATTTCAATATTTAATTTTTGACCAAGTACATGTAGATATACCAACAAGCTTCAAATATGTGTTAGCATATGTAATTTTGTTAAAGGGACAGTTTAGAAAACAAATAATGTTTTGCATTATTATAAAAGTCAATTTTGTAATATCAATGATATCAAAGGTTTCTCACCAATTAATCATTTGTCTTTGTTTATTTAAATTTGCTAGCTAAACCTATGAGGTTCGTGTGCTCATTTCTTCGAGCTTGAAGAGTGCATGTAATCATTATACAATTTGACCACTAGAGGGCATTTGGATAGCATTTGTATATGTAAAACCTTGTGCTCATACAGCATATTATTTACCATGTATTGATCATTGATATCTTAAAGGTTGTTATGTCAGAACAACAAATAAGTGGTCATTTTTCCTAGGCATAGATACAAGGTTAAGCACATAAGTCACACGTATTTCTCCATGTTTTGTTGTTTCCAACTTGATAATGCGTAATGCAGTATTTTCTTTGTAATCAATAATTTTCTGACTGTCCCTTTAAGCTGTGTTATTGGCATTCAAACAGTAATATGCCATCATGGATAATTGTAATGGTAATTTTGTTTGCGATTCGGAAAACAGTTTGGACATCACATCACAGAAACCAATCAATATCATGAACAAGGATAGGTATGTGATGATGTGGTTTTCACACACTTATAACCCACACTCTGCAAACAATCTTCCTCCATGGACCCGGTCCCATAGAAGTAGATTATATACAGAGTGTGGTCCACAAGTGTATGAAAACCACATCATCACATACCTATCCATTACACATTAAATAAAAAAAACATTAAAGATGAAAATAAATACTTACTTCCTCTTCCTTCCCCTCTTCCCACGGGGCTGAGGCTCTGGGAGGGGCAACTGCCGACTCAGAAGAGTTCTCCTTGGAGATGTTGTGGGAAGAGTGGAAGGAAGAGTACTGGGACGACCAAGGTGAGGAGGAGAAGATGGCTGAGGAGGAGAAGATGGCTGAGGAGGAGAAGCTGGCTGAAGAGGAGGAGATGGCTGAAGAGGATGAGATGGCTGAAGAGGAGTAGATGGCCCGGCAGGAGTAGATGGCCCGGCAGGAGGAGATGGGCCGGCAGGAGGAGATGGGCCGGCAGCAGGAGGCCCAGCAGCAAGAGGCCCAGCAGCAGGAGGCCCAGCAGCAGGAGGGGGACCAGGAGGTAGACCAGCATGCGCCTCCCGGAAAAAATTGAACATCTCTTGGTGCAGATTAAAGATTCTGTTTTGGCCTTGTTCGATTCTATTGAGTATGTTTATTATTTGGTTTTGTCCTTCTATTATTTGATTTTGTCCATCAAGAATTCGAGTGCGGCCTTCGATATTTTGTATCCGGGAGTTACGCATCTGGTCTATGTAGTCCAGTAGAACCCGCACCTCCGCTATTTCCTCTTGTTGTGCTTGGCGGGGTACCCGTGCACGGCGGGGTGCCCGTGCACGGCGGGGTGCGGGTCCTTGAGGGTCCTCTGGTTCCGCGTGCTCCTCCTCTGCTTCCGGGGCCTCTTCATCAGCTTCCGTGCGCTCTTCGTCACGGGGGGCCTCTTCCCTCCGAAGTGGAAATTCCTCCCCACCACTCTCATCCCGGGGAGATAGATGAGGCTGTGTTTCTTGTGCTGCCTCCTCCCCAGACTCTGTATATTAAAAAAAAAAAAAAGAAAAATGTATATATTAGCATATTTGCAAATCAAGCTTTAAATGACTTAGCTTACGATACAATTACAAATGCAGAATCATTAATCCACTTTGAAATCTAACAAACAATCAATACGATTTCCGCTTTTTCAAAACCGTGTTTGTGATATCTCTGGTCAATCTGAATGTTTTCGCGTTTGTTTTCAGTCTGTTTAAATGCACACCTAACCTATAGCCTAGATACTGATGTAACCGCAAAGTAATTTAATGCGTGTAAACAACGTTATAGCATTAATCTGATCCTTAAAGGGACATGAAACTCAATGTTTTATCTTTCATGATTTAGAAGCATACATTTATTATCAACTTTCTAATGTACTTTTCTTATCTAATTAGCTTCATTCTCTGGATATTCTTTGCTGAAAAGCATATCTAAATATGCTTATAAGATGCTGATTGTTAGCTGAATATAGCTGCCTCCTGTGATTGTTTCACCGTGTGCATGGCTATTTCTTAATTAAACTATATCTCAAGAATGATTCAAATTAGGTAATATAAGTACATTTGAATGTTTTGTAAAATTGTATTCGCTACCTCAATCATGAAAGTAAAGGTTTGCGTATAGTGTCCCTTGAAATACATTCGTATGTGAAATTATTGTTCAATGAGCTTACCGTCAGATGAGAGTGGCAGGTTCCCGGTATCAATTCCTCCGATACCGACTATTTCCACCTCGGAGATGCTGGGCCGCAACATTTCCTCCCATCGGCAGTACTCTATTTCCAGGGCAGGTCCGCCACCGGTTCCTGCGGCATGTCGGGCCTCCAGACTTAACTTTTTCTTGAGATCCATCTTACAGTCCCGGTAGCGATGTTTTATCGAATCAAGATCTCTGTTCCGGCCACCCACTGCATTGACTGCATTTCTTATCTCATTCCAGAGCCTCCTCTTGTCAGTCGGGGTAGTCTTCTGGTGCTGCAGCCTCCTATACCTGGCCATATAGGCCTCTATGAGGGCCTCCTTCTCCTCCATCGAAAACCTCGCCTCCCTAGTCGCCTTGGCCTTCCCCTGTGACGATGCCCTCTGTTTCCCGGACTGTGAAGCCCTACTCTGTCCGCCACTGGGCCCAGCCACTTGTTCATCTTGAACTAAGTGGCTGGGTCCACACACCGCTTCCACCCCCACTTCCTGCCCCCCTTCCTGCCCTGTTCCTCTCCCCCTCCCTCTCCTCCCCCCTCTACCTCTCCCCTGCCTGGCCTCCATCTGTTCCCTAAACTAAACCCCAAATAATCAAACAAAAAGTGAGTGTGATGAAATGAAAGGGGGTCAAAATAAAGAACTAAAAAGACAAAAAAAGTGCTGAAAGTGTGAGAGGGATGTAAAAAAACAAAGAGGGTAAGGAGTATTTAAATAAACCAAAAGAAGAAGAAGACTAAAAGGAGGATATGTAAACTAAATGTAACTAGGGGATGGGTATGAGATGGTTATGGGGTATGGGATAAGAGTAAATGGGATGAAAGGGAATGAGACTACAGGGAATGGGGTATGGAGTGTAGTATGAGGGGGTAGGGGGTATGGAGTGTATGTAGTGTTATTGATAAGTGTATGTATGTATTGAATGTGTTTGCGTGTAAATGTGTTACGTGTACAGAAAAATCACTCGCTCGCTAACTCACACTACTACTAATTCTCACTAACACACTACTACTAATTCTCACTAACAAACACTCCCACTAACATTCACTAACTACCACTAACTCACGCTCCCACTAACAACTCTCACTAACAACTCCCACTCCCACTAACTCACTCACGCTCCCACTAACAGACTCTCTCCCACTCCCACTAACTCCCACTAACTCACTCACGATAACACTAACAACTGACTCTCTCACGCTAACACTAACTCACTCACAATAATGCACCAACTCTCTAATCTTAAACCTCCAATCTCCAAAGACCCAACAGCAACACAGTCAAAGAAGCCCTGCTTGTGTGGTGCTTATATACCCTGTGTAAATGTTTAATGATGTACCAATTTCCGTTGTAAATTGTGTTCAGGTGTGCTTTATTAGCAATTAATATTAGTGCAATGTGTATTAGTTGTGTGAATTTGCGCATGCTCATTTTGAGTTAGTATTTGTGGAATGTGTAGAATGCGATGATGTCATAGTGGTCGTTTTCTCTAACATTGTCCAATAGTATTCTTTTTAAATGTGAATTTGCGATGGTGTGTTATTAGTGAAGTGTTGTATATGTATGTTTGTCCTAATATATAGTGTTATTGAATGCGATTATTTTTCTAGTGTATGTATATATTTTTTATTCCTTGTTGTTATTTTGCGATTTTCCGCATCTTAAAGTATATGCGTATTCCCCGTATTAAATTTTATTTCAAATCCCCCCGTTTGTGAATGTGTAATGCTTGTGTGCTTTGTTGATTGATTGTTGTTGTGACATTTGTGGCGTGTTATTGTTGTGCATGATGTGGTATGCGTCATATGACCGAGCTGTGCGTATTCTCGGGAGATCGAGTGTTAGTTGAAAAAAGCTATTTTTTTCCTTTCCCATTGATCTCTATGGGAGACTGTCTTACGCGGGCAGTATTACGCGTGTGACATACACGCGTTAGGAGCATCGTTAGATGGTCTGTTTTGAACTCTAAATACCGGAGTCAAACAATGCCGTGCGTTAGACATAAAACACGCGTGGCGTTAGCAACCCATCTACCGCCGAACTCCAAATCTAGCAGTAATTGTTTTTACAGTCATACATATTTACATTTTGTACACAATGATATTATTTTCCTATTTTATTTAACAACAGCTACTTACTATGAAGTTTCCCACCCCCTCACTCTCAGTAGAAAAGCCCGTTATCATTTTATCATTTTGAAAATTCTTATAAAGTCACTTATGCTCAGATTGTGTAATGTCTATGGACCAAACATCCCGGATGAAAATTTTTGGGAACAGTTAAAATTAAAATTGTATGAATTTATAAACACAAATCTCATAGTTGTGGGAGACTTCAATATGGTTTTTAATAATATTGATAGATTACAGACAATTGGAAATAACATTAAACAGACCTCGAAAAAATCCTCTAGGATTCTTAAAGTATTTGCCAGTGCACTAAAAATTAAAGATATTTGGAGACTGTTATACCCTAACAGTAGAGAATTTTCATGTGAATCTAAGAAATACAGGACATTCTCACGGATAGATTTTTTTTTGGGGATCAGATAAAATTATTAACTTAGATATTAAACCTCAAATAGGTAACGTCACTATTTCTGATCAAACCCCGATATCTTTAGATTTAAGGTGGGAAATCAGTAGGTATGAACCAGTTAAGAGTTATGGCTTTCCCCGTTACTTAGCCAATAACACGGAATTTAGAAACCGACTTACCACTATTTGGCATGAATATGCTCAACAGAATGCAGCATATATGACTAAAAAAGAGATTTTTTGGGAAACCGCCAAAGCGGTTGTTAGAGGAGAAATTAAAAAATATACTATTAGATTTAAGAAAAAATTATATTCAAGAGAGACTGAACTTTCAAATTGTTTAAAAAACAAATACAATGCATATATTGCCTCATCTACTCAAAGTAATTGGCAAAATTTTGTGAAGGCTAAAAAAGAGTGGGAGGTTTTTAGCTTACAGAAAATTGCTATACAAGAGTTAAAGAATAAAACTAGATTTTATAGATTTGGAAATAGAATTGGGAAATTATTAGCTAGATATGTAAATACAAGGAAACTGATCAATCACATAAAATCGCTTAATATTGATGGGAAAAAAATAATGAATCTTGATATAATTAAGTCAGAATTTTACAAATATTTTAAGGATCTATATTCAGCATCGGATATTAACCCGCAAAATAAACAGGAGTTTTGGGAAAAAAATCACATTGCCTAAACTCTCGGTAGAGGACTTAGAAAAGTTGAATGCACCAATTATGGAGTTAGAAGTATCCAAGGCAATAGACAATCTTAAAGTAGATAAAGCTGCTGGGCCAGACCTTTTACCGGCAGAATTTTATAAAATTTTGAAAAATAAAGTTACAGGTACACTTACGGACTTATTTAATGATTATTTACTTAATGGTAAGATTCCCTCACCTAATTTTGCTGTATCAAAAATAATATTGCTTCTTAAAAAAGGGAAAGATCCGGAAAAAAACTCGGACTATAAATTATTTACTTCCATTTTAGAAGGCTGGTTTTCTCCTACCTTTCTCATCTCTCATATCCTCCTTTGGGTTTTTTGTTTGTTTTTTTCTCTTTCTCTGTATGACTTTTAGGGGTTCTCCCTCCCCCAATCCCCTCAACTCAGGAATCTGATAAACAAATCTATGGTGGTTTGATTCCTTCAAATAAAATAAAGGTTGAATTGTTGAAACAATAAGGGTGATTGTAATCTAGAAATGGTATTTGTAATTGTAAATTTTCCTTATTATATTGTTTAGTACATAAATTGTTTTACCCATATAATTAATCTTGACACAGGTTAAGATTGTGTTAATGAATGTTTTGTGAAAGAGAGAAAAGTTAAACATGTAAAACTGGACATATTGTACTCAAATTTTGAATGTCATCTCTCTCTCTTATTTTTATATGCCCTAAATGATACAGTTGCTTTCCTTTTTTTCTGTACTTATATATTATGACCTTTAACAATAAAAAGAAAATATAAAAAAAATAAAAAAATATTTTTTTTTTATTGATCTAGGCCCATTTTGGTATATTTCATGCCACCATTTCATCACCGCCAAATACAATTAAATAAAAACAATTGTTCACTCTTTTACAATTTTAGGTTTCTTGCTGAAATTATTTACAAACAGCTTGTGCAATTATGGCACAAATGGTTGTAAATGCTTATCTGGGATCCCCTTGTTCAGAAATAGCAGACATATATGGCTTTGGTATTGCTTTTTAGTAATTAGAAGGCCGCTAAATGCCGCTGCGCACCAAACGTGTATTATGCCCAGCAGTGAAGGGGTTAATTAGGGAGCCTGTAGGGTTAATTGTAGCTTTAGTGTAGTGTAGTAGATAACCCAAAGTATTGATTTAGGCCCATTTTGGTATATTTCATACCGCCATTTCACCACTGAATCCCTGACCCCCCTCAAACAGCTCTCTACCCTCCCCCACCTCACAATAAAATCCCCAATTTTCTGCAGTGTAGCTGCCCCCCCTCAATACCCTACCCCCTCCCAGATCCCTTGCCCAACATTGAATTCCCCCCTTCCACTCCCTCCTTTTCATGCATTCAATTGCATCTAATGGAAATGTGGCGCGTGCACGCACGCCCCCCCACCCGGACAAATAGGAAATAAAACCCTAATGGGCTGCCCACCCGCCTCCCTGTTGCTACTCTCACTCACCAACAATTGGCACCATCAATGGCAGATGCAGAGAAGGCCACAGAGTAAAAACTAAAGTATGAAGAAAATTTAAAACATTTTATTAAACAATGATAAAAATTAATGGAAGAAAGGAAAAGAAACTTATGTAAGTGAAATATATTATCTAACCGGTAAGAAAAAAACAATACTTAGGGAAATACAAATATTGTTAACAAAATAAATATAGAATGTACTTATCTGCACAAGCAGCAAAAAGAAAGAGGAGGAATTGTGACTATTTGGACAGTTTATAGGCAATACGATCATGATTATTGGCTTATCTCATCAGCTCATTTGCATGTCTCTTGTTCATTGGTTGTTCCGGTTTTCACTGTTATGTTCAACTTGTTTATTTTTTATTGATATGTTGTTTCTTTGAAAAGCTGTATCAATAGTAAAAAGAAGGTAAAGTAAAATAGGAGTCTGTGATAGAGGAAAATAGATCCGGTAGCACAAGCACGCCAACGGCCTCCGTCCGGTAATACCGGAAGTGAAAACTTAGCTGTGTGAATCCAGAGCCTGGAGTGCCGTAGCCCAAGGTAGTGCAGCCCAACTACCAAAGTACTAGGAGAAGGAAAAAAACGGCAGGCACTACACACGAATATGATATGCAAATAAAAATTGTCCACTTTATTAGTGTTGTACACGGTAAATACCAATCCAAAGAGTACAATACTGTGTGGCACAGATTATCAAGCATACATACAGGGAGTGCAGAATTATTAGGCAAATTAGTATTTTGACCACATCATCCTCTTTATGCATGTTGTCTTACTCCAAGCTGTATAGGCTCGAAAGCCTACTACCAATTAAGCATATTAGGTGATGTGCATCTCTGTAATGAGAAGGGGTGTGGTCTAATGACATCAACACCCTATATCAGGTGTGCATAATTATTAGGCAACTTCCTTTCCTTTGGCAAAATGGGTCAAAAGAAGGACTTGACAGGCTCAGAAAAGTCAAAAATAGTGAGATATCTTGCAGAGGGATGCAGCACTCTTAAAATTGCAAAGCTTCTGAAGCGTGATCATCGAAAAATCAAGCGTTTCATTCAAAATAGTCAACAGGTTCGCAAGAAGCGTGTGGAAAAACCAAGGAGCAAAATAACTGCCCATGAACTGAGAAAAGTCAAGCGTGCAGCTGCCAAGATGCCACTTGCCACCAGTTTGGCCATATTTCAGAGCTGCAACATCACTGGAGTGCCCAAAAGCACAAGGTGTGCAATACTCAGAGACATGGCCAAGGTAAGAAAGGCTGAAAGACGACCACCACTGAACAAGGCACACAAGCTAAAACGTCAAGACTGGGCCAAGAAATATCTCAAGACTGATTTTTCTAAGGTTTTATGGACTGATGAAATGAGAGTGAGTCTTGATGGGCCAGATGGATGGGCTCGTGGCTGGATTGGTAAAGGGCAGAGAGCTCCAGTCCGACTCAGACGCCAGCAAGGTGGAGGTGGAGTACTGGTTTGGGCTGGTATCATCAAAGATGAGCTTGTGGGGCCTTTTCGGGTTGAGGATGGAGTCAAGCTCAACTCCCAGTCCTACTGCCAGTTTCTGGAAGACACCTTCTTCAAGCAGTGGTACAGGAAGAAGTCTGCATCCTTCAAGAAAAACATGATTTTCATGCAGGACAATGCTCCATCACACACGTCCAAGTACTCCACAGCGTGGCTGGCAAGAAAGGGTATAAAAGAAGAAAATCTAATGACATGGCCTCCTTGTTCACCTGATCTGAACCCCATTGAGAACCTGTGGTCCATCATCAAATGTGAGATTTACAAGGAGGGAAAACAGTACACCTCTCTGAACAGTGTCTGGGAGGCTGTGGTTGCTGCTGCACGCAATGTTGATGGTGAACAGATCAAAACACTGACAGAATCCATGGATGGCAGGCTTTTGAGTGTCCTTGCAAAGAAAGGTTGCTATATTGGTCACTGATTTGTTTTTGTTTTGTTTTTGAATGTCAGAAATGTATATTTGTGAATGTTGAGATGTTATATTGGTTTCACTGGTAAAAATAAATAATTTAAATGGGTATATATTTGTTTTTTGTTAAGTTGCCTAATAATTATGCACAGTAATAGTCACCTGCACACACAGATATCCCCCTAAAATAGCTATAACTAAAAACAAACTAAAAACTACTTCCAAAACTATTCAGCTTTGATATTAATGAGTTTTTTGGGTTCATTGAGAACATGGTTGTTGTTCAATAATAAAATTAATCCTCAAAAATACAACTTGCCTAATAATTCTGAACTCCCTGTACAGAAAGGTGGTGTGGACAAAGGCAACGATCTCTAAAATAGGAGTCTCTGTGCTTATAATAAAATCCCTGTAACTAGTACAGACACGCATGGAATTAACAGTACAAAAGCGCATCTCACAGCGCTGAATTGCAACTAAACTCTCAGCTTCCATACAAAGCTGACTGGTCATGTAAGGCTCATTTACATAACCACAATGCATTGCGATGGTTAGTAGTGAATGTAAAGTTTCTGTTTGTGAAAGCCTGCTATAAATTAATCCATAGTACATTATTTCAATCGCTATGGGTTTTTTAATACGAAAAACATTTTACCGTTTCTTTTCTATCTCCTCCCAGAGCCGACTTCTTTATTCTACATGTTTGACGTATACAGTGGTCCCACCCGCCGTATATGTATGTGTCAAGCCGCGTTTTCCTGAGATTGTGTAAATATTATAATGTATTTAAAATATAAGATTTGTGCAAATCGTTAAATGATTGCTGATACTTTCAACCCGTTTCGCTAAAACTGCAGCAATCCAGCAGCTATCAAAGCTTATTACTTTTAAAGATCAGAGTAGAAGTGGCAGAGGTATTGAGCATGCGTGAATCCATACACAAAATTGGGATTAGCACATGTGAATTAAAAAAGCGTGACGTTGCAGGAAAGGGGCTGAACCCCCCGGGAGGAATTATGATTAGCCGAGACAATTTTTAGGAATCTGTCAATAAATAACAATCAATGTCGGGAGGAGAAGCGGCGTGAAGAGAGAGACTTCAAAGTGCGATTTTGTGAGTAGGGTAATGTTTATGAGGAAATGATGAATGAAACTCTAGTTATTTTTAGGGTAACATTCAAATGGCGTAAAGGAGTGTAGTTAAGTTTACATTCACTTTAAAAAAAGAGAAAGAACCTTTTTATACACTAATTGTTTTTACAGTCATGCATATTTACATTTTGGTCACAATTATATTATTGTCCTATTTTATTTACACAACAGCTACTCACTATGAAGTTTCCCACTCCTCACTCTCAGTAGAAAAGCCCTTGCTCACACCTAGGACAGATCCTGAAGAATTAACATCTAACAGTAATTGATGAATTCGTGGACTCTCTATGAGTTATAACAATTTTTGAAGGCCTGCTACTCATGTAGTTTGGCTAATATTGTTGTGTAAAACAGACAATAAAATACAAATATAGTCAAGAATATAGAAGACTTTCGTTGCTTGTTTTGTCTTCTGGAGTGCTATACAGAATATATTATACAGCAAAATATATTAATAAAGTGTTTATGCACCTCAAAATATTTATTTCGTTAGTCAATTAGATCATACAGTTGTAAAGTAATTTCCGATATTAGTATTATTTAATTTGCTTTGTTCTTGTAATATTCTTTGTAGAAGAGGTTTAACCGACCAGTCAACACAGTAGATTTGCATAATCAACAAATGCAAGATAACAAGACAATGCAATAGCACTTAGGCTGAACTTCAAATATGTAGTAGATTTTTTACTAACAATTTTAAAAGTTATGTCTATTTCCACTCCCCCCCGTACCATGTGACAGCCATCAGCCAATCACAAATGCATACATGTACCATGTGACAGCCATCAGCCAATCACAAATGCATACACGTTTATTCTATGAATTCTTGCACATGCTCAGTAGGAGCAGGTGACTCAAAACATTTAAATATTAAAAGACTGTGCACATTTTGTTAATGAAAGTAAATTGGAAAGTTGTTTAAAATTACATGCTCTATCTGAATCATGAAAGTTTAATTTTGACAAGTAGCACTTTGTAATTTCCAAACAATTTTTTTTTTCAAAATTAGTGATAGTTACATTGGAACGCTGATATCTGTCAGGAATCGCTAAATATCCCTTGACATGTATATATTTTTTTTTAGTAGACAACCCAAAGTATTGATCTAGGCCCATTTTGAAATATTTCATGCCACCATTTCACCACCGGCAAATACAATTAAATACATTTATCACAATTTTAGGTTTCTCACTGAAATTATTTACAAACAGCTTGTGCAATTATGGCACAAATGGTTGTAAATGCTTATCTGGGATCCCCTTTGTTCAGACATAGCAGACATATATGGCTTTGGCATTGCTTTTTAGTAATTAGAAGGCCGCTAAATGCCGCTGCGCACCAAACGTGTATTATGCCCAGCAGTGAAGGGGTTAATTAGGGAGCTTGTATGGTTAATTTTAGCTTTAGTGTAGTGTAGTAGACAACCCAAAGTATTGATCTAGGCCCATTTTGGTATATTTCATGCCACCATTTCACCACCAAAACCCTGACCCCCCCTCAAACAGCTCTCTACCCTCCCCACCTCACAATTGTCACCGCTATCTTAAAGGATTCCAAAACTTTAGCTTTTTGTTCACACCAGGACCGCAAATGTCATATTACAATCATTAATATATCATAAATGACCTACTTTTAAACTCCAACGATGTTTCCTGACATAAAAAAATGTAACTTTAATTTTCGCAGATGACGTCGTCAATCCTCACCCTCCAATATGGACCGTGCACGATAAGAATCAATTTCCAATCAGATGGCGATATCGTGCATATAATTAAGTGACGTTTCCTCACCATGCGCATGCGTACTGAGATCCATAAACTTGCGCATGCGCATATCCCCTCCCTAATGCCAGAATTACCCATAGAAAAGTTCATATGAAATTAATTCTCGTTATTGGTGGGGAGATTCTCACACCGCACCACTCTTACCTACTCTGAGAAGCTCCGTCATCCGCTCTGCTATCCATACATGGGGACGTTGCTTCTGTCCTTATGTCGATTCAGCATATTGCCCATGCGCATTGCAGCAATACTCCGCCATTTTTATAACCTGGGTTATCGGTCTGGATTGGGCGATAGAAAAGCATAGCCGGCGGTGGGTTTGGAAATAGTTAGATTTTATGAATCAGATATCTACTAAACGCTAGTTTCTTGAAATGGAATGTAAATTACAAAGTGATGTAAAATGCATAGATTTTGCGATTGCAAATAACTTTTTTTTTAGGTTTAGTCTCCCTTTAAGTACTGGCAGAAAGTCTGCCAGTACTAAAATAAAATGCTTTTTTTTCTTTTTTTTTTAATATATAGTTATTCTGCAGTGTTGTAGCCCCCAACCTCAGTGACCCCCCCAACAGCTTTCTAACCCTCCCCCCTCTACCTAGTTGCTGCCATATTAGGTACTGGAATCTGTCTGCCAGTACCCAATTTGTTAAAAAATTATGCCTTTTTTAAATAAATAAATAAATAAATAAAATCCCCAATTTTCTATAGTGTAGCTGCCCCCCTCAATACCCTACCCCCTCCCAGATCCCTTGCTGAACATTGGATTCCCCCCTTCCACTCCCTCCTTCTAATCAGTGACGTGCAGTGAGGTCAGAGGCAGGGGAGGCACACATGCGCGCGCGTGCACACACATATATATATATATATATATATATATCACTAAGCTTCTGGTACCAAAAAGAAGTATTTAGCAACTGAAAAGAGTTAATTATATGTTGTAGCTGTATAATTACAGATCAATAACTGCTGCTTAGCTTCAGTAATAATGTATACAGGGAGTGCAGAATTATTAGGCAAGTTTTATTTTTGAGGATTAATTTTATTATTGAACAACAACCATGTTCTCAATGAACCCAAAAAACTCATTAATATCAAAGCTGAATAGTTTTGGAAGTAGTTTTTAGTTTGTTTTTAGTTATAGCTATTTTAGGGGGATATCTGTGTGTGCAGGTGACTATTACTGTGCATAATTATTAGGCAACTTAACAAAAAACAAATATATACCCATTTCAATTATTTATTTTTACCAGTGAAACCAATAGAACATCTCAACATTCACAAATATACATTTCTGACATTCAAAAACAAAACAAAAACAAATCAGTGACCAATATAGCCACCTTTCTTTGCAAGGACACTCAAAAGCCTGCCATCCATGGATTCTGTCAGTGTTTTGATCTGTTCACCATCAACATTGCGTGCAGCAGCAACCACAGCCTCCCAGACACTGTTCAGAGAGGTGTACTGTTTTCCCTCCTTGTAAATCTCACATTTGATGATGGACCACAGGTTCTCAATGGGGTTCAGATCAGGTGAACAAGGAGGCCATGTCATTAGATTTTCTTCTTTTATACCCTTTCTTGCCAGCCACGCTGTGGAGTACTTGGACGCGTGTGATGGAGCATTGTCCTGCATGAAAATCATGTTTTTCTTGAAGGATGCAGACTTCTTCCTGTACCACTGCTTGAAGAAGGTGTCTTCCAGAAACTGGCAGTAGGACTGGGAGTTGAGCTTGACTCCATCCTCAACCCGAAAAGGCCCCACAAGCTCATCTTTGATGATACCAGCCCAAACCAGTACTCCACCTCCACCTTGCTGGCGTCTGAGTCGGACTGGAGCTCTCTGCCCTTTACCAATCCAGCCACTGGCCCATCCATCTGGCCCATCAAGACTCACTCTCATTTCATCAGTCCATAAAACCTTAGAAAAATCAGTATTGAGATATTTCTTGGCCCAGTCTTGACGTTTCAGCTTGTGTGTCTTGTTCAGTGGTGGTCATCTTTCAGCCTTTCTTACCTTGGCCATGTCTCTGAGTATTGCACACCTTGTGCTTTTGGGCACTCCAGTGATGTTGCAGCTCTGAAATATGGCCAAACTGGTGGCAAGTGGCATCTTGGCAGCTGCACGCTTGACTTTTCTCAGTTCATGGGCAGTTATTTTGCGCCTTGGTTTTTCCACACGCTTCTTGCGACCCTGTTGACTATTTTGAATGAAACGCTTGATTGTTCGATGATCACGCTTCAGAAGCTTTGCAATTTTAAGAGTGCTGCATCCCTCTGCAAGATATCTCACTATTTTTGACTTTTCTGAGCCTGTCAAGTCCTTCTTTTGACCCATTTTGCCAAAGGAAAGGAAGTTGCCTAATAATTATGCACACCTGATATAGGGTGTTGATGTCATTAGACCACACCCCTTCTCATTACAGAGATGCACATCACCTAATATGCTTAATTGGTAGTAGGCTTTCGAGCCTATACAGCTTGGAGTAAGACAACATGCATAAAGAGGATGATGTGGTCAAAAGACTCATTTGCCTAATAATTCTGCACTCCCTGTATAAGACATATAATGGCTGTACAGTTTAAAAAAAAATGTAAATGCATTTTTAGTGGTGAACAAAAGTAACTGCATAGCAAATCAAACAGTGGTGGCCCAAACAGGCAGGAATAGACAGGCAACCAGAAACACACACCTACACATACACACATACATATACACACACATACATATACACACATACACACACAAACACATATACACACACATATACATACACATATGCACATACACACATACACATATACACACACATACATACACACACATATACATACATACATACATACATACATATATACACACACACAGATACATATATACACACACATACACAGATACATATGTACACATACATACACAGATACATATATACACACACACATACACAGATACATATATACACACACACACACACATACATACATACACAGATACATATATACACAAACATATACACATACATATGCACATACACACATACATATACACACACATATACACATACATAGATACACACATACATATACACATATACACACATACATATATACACACACACAGATACATATATACACGCACATACACAGATACATATACACACACACACACACACACACATACATACACAGATACATATATACACACATACATACACAGATACATATATACACATACACACATACACATACATACACATATGCACATACACACATACATACACATATGCACATACACACATACATATACACACACACACATATACACATACATAGATACACACATACATAGATACACACATACATATACACATATACATACACATACATACAGACATACACAGATACATATATACACACACACACACACACAGATACATATATACACACACATACACAGATACATATTTACACACACACATACATACACAGATACATATATACATATATATACACACACATACACACACACATATACACACATACATATACACACATACATACATATATACATATATACACACACAAAGACACACATACATATACACAGATACACACACACACACATACATACATACACACACACACACACACATACATAAACACACACAGAGTAATTTTGATAACAGATGCCTAATGTGTTAAACAAACAGAAAAGCATAGTTTAACCAAAGCTATTTTAAATAAACAAGAAATATTAGAAAGTGAAAATTCTACATTGGTACTATAGGGTTAATCAGAAGCTGCTGTAGTAATGTGAATAATCATATCATCTTAAGAGGAATAAGCTACAAGTCTCAGTATAGGAGAACAGTAGCTGCAAAAAACACTACAACACAATTCTAATATATACCATGATGCTTTTATTTTTTTCTAAGCAGTCTGTATATCAAACAAAATGTTTGTGAAGCACATTCAGCATGACTAAAGTATAATTGTAAAAGTGCAGCTTAGCAACACAGTGCATAAACCAAAAGCTGATTTAATTGGACATTCACATTCTCTAGTCTGTCAAACTATTTTAAAAATAGAATAGTATTAAAAAACCATTTAATATAAACAGTTTTAGCACAAGCATCAAATTACCTTAGTGTTTGGAATAACGTGCTTTAAAACATCAGGTATGATGTTGTATCGATCAGGTAGTGTAAGGGTTACGCCCGCTTCACAGTGACAGACCAAACTCCCCGTTTAACGCACCGCAAACAACCGCAAACAGTCCATTTGCACAACCGCAAACTCCCCATTTGCACAAGGTTGGATACCAAGCTAGCCATGTCCCGTTCCTTGTCCTCACTGATGTCATTGAAGGTCTCTTCCTCCACCCAGCCATGTACAACACCAAGGGTCCCCGAAAGGTGACAACAAGCCCCCTGGGATGCCTGCTGTGTTTGGTCTTCCACCTCCTCAAAGCCACCTTCCTCCTCTGACTCCTCTTCTTCAGACTCCTCTCTCTGCATTGCCTCTCTCTGCATTATTATAAGGTGTGTTAAGTAGTACTATTCCTATCAGTTTAATCCCTGTTACATCCCCTATCAGGGGACGTGTATATGGCATGGATTTTAGGAACCGGGAGATGGAAAAATATGCTTGGTCGGTTCTCCTACTTCAAATTTGGGGCACTGCACATGCAATCTACTGTGCCACCAGATATGAGTGGTGTGTTAAGTAGTACTATTCTTATCAGTTTAATCCCTGTTACGTCCCCTATCAGAGGACGTGTATATGGCATGGATTTTAGGAACCGGGAGATGGAAAAAGATGCTTGGTCGGTCCTCCTACTTCAAATTTGGGGCACTGCGCGTGCAATCTACTGTGCCACCAGATATGAGTGGTGTGTTAAGTAGTACTATTCTTATCAGTTTAATCCCTGTTATGTCCCCTATCAGGGGACGTGTATATGGCATGGATTTTAGGAACCGGGAGATGGAAAAAGATGCTTGGTCGGTCCTCCTACTTCAAATTTGGGGCACTGCGCGTGCAATCTACTGTGCCACCAGATATGAGTGGTGTGTTAAGTAGTACTATTCTTATCAGTTTAATCCCTGTTACGTCCCCTATGGGGACGTGTATATGGCATGGATTTTTGGAACCGGGAGATGGAAAAAGATGCTTGGTCGGTCCTCCTACTTCAAATTTGGGGCACTGCGCATGCAATCTACTGTGCCACCAGATATGAGTGGTGTGTTAAGTAGTACTATTCTTATCAGTTTAATCCCTGTTACGTCCCCTATCAGGGGACGTGTATATGGCATGGATTTTAGGAACCGGGAGATGGAAAAAGATGCTTGGTCGGTCCTCCTACTTCAAATTTGCGGCACTGCGCGTGCAATCTACTGTGCCACCAGATATGAGTGGTGTGTTAAGTAGTACTATTCTTATCAGTTTAATCCCTTTTACGTCCCCTATCAGGGGACGTGTATATGGCATGGATTTTAGGAACCGGGAGATGGAAAAAGATGCTTGGTCCGTCCTCCTACTTCAAATTTGCGGCACTGCGCGTGCAATCTACTGTGCCACCAGATATGAGTGGTGTGTTAAGTAGTACTATTCTTATCAGTTTAATCCCTGTTACGTCCCCTATGGGGACGTGTATATGGCATGGATTTTAGGAACCGGGAGATGGAAAAAGATGCTTGGTCGGTCCTCCTACTTCAAATTTGGGGCACTGCGCGTGCAATCTACTGTGCCACCAGATATGAGTGGTGTGTTAAGTAGTACTATTCTTATCAGTTTAATCCCTGTTACGTCCCCTATCAGGGGACGTGTATATGGCATGGATTTTAGGAACCGGGAGATGGGAAAAGATGCTTGGTTGGTCCTCCTACTTCAAATTTGGGGCACTGCGCGTGCAATCTACTGTGCCACCAGATATGAGTGGTGTGTTAAGTAGTACTATTCTTATCATTTTAATCCCTGTTACGTCCCCTATCAGGGGACGTGTATATGGCATGGATTTTAGGAAACGGGAGATGCAAAAAGATGCTTGGTCCGTCCTCCTACTTCAAATTTGCGGCACTGCGCATGCAATCTAATGTGCCACCAGATAGGAGTGGTGTGTTAAGTAATACTATTCCTATCAGTTTAATCCCTGTTATGTGCCTTTTTTATTAGTTTGGTTTTTGAAGCCACAGTGCTGCACCAGAGGCCAGAAGAATTAGGCATGTACACATGCCTGAAAAATTAGGTATTGATGTTTGTTTCCCAGGCAGAAAGTGCCCTAAAACATTGCGGCTTGAACCCTAGTTGGTGGCGGATAAGTCACGCAAGTCATCCGGCATTCAGAGATAAAATACAGCAGCGTGTGGACCATTTTTAGCCCAAGGCAGCTCATCTCATCAGGCCTTTTTTAGTCTAATATATCTCCCAATGTCAGTCCCTTCGGGATCCATCCCTCATTCATCTTAATAAAGGTAAGGTAATCTAGACTTTTTTGACCTAGGCGACTTCTCTTCTCAGTGAAAATACCTCCTGCTGCACTGAAGGTCCTTTCTGACAGGACACTTGAAGCGGGGCAGGCCATAAGTTCTATCGCAAATTGGGATAGCTCAGGCCCCAGGTCAAGCCTGCACACCCAGTAGTCAAGGGGTTCATCGCTCCTCAGAGTGTAGAGATCTGCAGTTAAGGTGAGGTAGTCTGTTACCTGTCGGTCGAGTCGTTCTCTGAGGGTGGACCCCGAAGGGCTGTGGCGATGCATAGGACTTAAAAAGCTCTGCATGTCCTCCATCAACAAAACGTCTGTAAAGCATCCTGTCCTTGCCAGCGTGGTCGTGGGAGTCAGAGGATTACTTTAACCTCTTCCCCTGTTAGATTCTCATTGTGCTGTGACATCACCCTTATACGCTGTGTAAAGCATACTTTTTAATTTCTTTTGGAACTGCTGCATCCTTTCCGACTTGCGGTAATTCGGTAACATTTCAGGCAATTTATGCTTATACCGGGGGTCTAGTAGCGTGGACACCCAGTACAGGTCGTTCTCCTTCAGCTTTTTTATACGAGGGTCCCTCAACAGGCACGACAGTATGAAAGACCCCATTTGCACAAGGTTGGATGCCAAGCTACTCATGTCCCGTTCCTCGTCCTCAGTGATCTCACTGAAGGTATCTTCTTCCCCCCAGCCACGTACAACACCACGGGTACCAGATAGGTGACAATGAGCACCCTGGGATGCCTGTTGTGGTTGGTCTTCCTCCTCCTCCTCCTCAAAGCCACATTCCTCCTCTGACTCCTCTTCCTCACAATCCTCTTCCAGCATTGTTGCTGGTCCAGCAAGCGATGCTGATAAGGCTGTTTCTGGTGGTGATGGTGACCACAACTCTTCCTCTTCACGCTCATCTACGGCTTGATCCAGCACTCTTCGCAGGGCACGCTCAAGGAAGAAAACAAATGGTATGATGTCGCTGATGGTGCCTTCGGTGCGACTGACTAGGTTTGTCACGTCCTCAAAAGGACGCATGAGCCTACAGGCATTGCGCATGAGTGTCCAGTAATGTGACAAAAAATTTCCCAGCTCCGCAGAGGCTGTCCTAGCACCCCAGTCATACAAATAGTCATTAATGGCTTTTTCTTGTTGGAGCAGGCGGTCGAACATTAGGAGTGTTGAATTCCAACGTGTCGGGCTGTCGCAAATCAAGCGCCTCACTGGCATGTTGTTTCGCCGCTGGATTTCGGAAAAGTGCGCCATGGCCGTGTAGGAACGCCTGAAATGGCCACACACCTTCCTGGCCTGCTTCAGGATGTCCTATAAGCCTGGGTACTTATGCACAAAGCGTTGTACGATCAGATTACACACATGTGCCATGCACGGCACATGTGTCAACTTGCCCAAATTCAATGCCGCCACAAAATTTCTTCCGTTGTCCGAAACCACTTTGCCGATATCCAGTTGGTGCGGAGTCAGCCACTGATCCACCTGTGCGTTCAGGGTGGACAGGAGTGCTGGTCCAGTGTGACTCTCTGCTTTCAGACAAGTCAACCCCAAGACGGCGTGACACTGCCGTATCCGGTATGTGGAATAGTACCTGGGGAGCTGGGGGGGTGCCGTTGATGTGGAGCAAGACGCAGCAGCAAAAGAGGACTCAGCCGAGGAGGTTATGGAAGAGGATGGAGTAGGAGGAGTAGAGGAGGTGGCAGCAGGCCTGCCTGCAAGTCGTGGCGGTGTCACCAACTCCTCTACAGAGCCAAGATATGAGTGGTGGCACTGGGCAAGTGGGCACAGTGTACGCTGTGAGCCTGACACAAAAAAGCAGACTGATGTTTCACAGTCCAAAAAGTTTTTCTTTTTTTAAATGTACACTTACACTACTATTAAACAAGATATGAGTGGTGGCACTGGGCAAGTGGGCACAGTATACGCTGTGAGCCTGACACAAAAAAGCAGACTGATGTTTCACAGTCAAAAAAGTTTTTTTTTTTTTTAAATGTACACTTACACTACTATTAAACAAGATATGAGTAGTGGCACTGGGCAAGTGGGCACAGTATACGTTGTGAGTCTGACACAAAAAAGCAGACTGATGTTTCACAGTCCAAAAAGTTTTTTGTTTTTTTTTAAATGTACACTACTATTAAACAAGATATGAGTGGTGGCACTGGGCAAGTGGGCACAGTATACGCTGTAAGCCTGACACACACGCTGGCAGGCAGGCAACTGCAATTAGATTACACAAGCAGACTGATGTTTCACAGTGAAAAAAGTTTGTTTTTTTTAAATTTACACTACTGTTACACCAGATATGAGTGGTGGCACTGGGCAAGTGGGCACAGTATACGTTGTGAGCCTGACACACACGCTGGCAGGCAGGCAGGCAACTGCAATTAGATTACACAAGCAGACTGATGTTTCACAGTCAAAAAAGTTTTTTTTTTTTTAAATTTACACTACTGTTACACCAGATATGAGTGGTGGCACTGGGCAAGTGGGCACAGTATACGCTGTGAGCCTGGCACACACGCTGGCAGGCAGGCAACTGCAATTAGATTACACAAGCAGACTGATGTTTCACAGTCAAAAATTGCAACTGCAATTAGATTACACAGGAAAAAAAAAACAGACTGATGTTCTAGCCCTAAAAAGGGCTTTTTGGGGTGCTGTCCTTACAGCAGAGATCAGATGAGCCCTTCAGGACTGTAGTGGACACTGAATACACTAGCCTAGTTATAGATTTCCCTATTAAATCAGCAGCAGCTACACTATCCCTCCTCTCATTAAGAATGCAGCTTCCGAATGAATCTAAAATGGATGCTGTCCAGTAGCTGGGAGGGTCTGGGAGGGAGGGTCTGCTGCTGATTGGCTGGAATGTGTCTGCTGACTGTGAGATACAGGGTCAAAGTTTACTCAATGATGACGAATAGGGGGCGGATCCAACATCGCATATGTTCGTCCGCCGCTGCGAACGCGAACTATTCGCGACATCACTAATGACAATCAATGTCGGGAGGAGAAGCGGCGTGAAGAGAGAGAGACTTCAAAGTGCGATTTTGTGAGTAGGGTAATCTTTATGAGGAAATGATGAATGAAACTCTAGTTATTTTTAGGTTAACATTCAAATGACGTAAAGGAGTATAGTTAAGTTTACATTCACTTTAAAAAAAGAGAAAGAACCTTTTTATACACTAATTGTTTTTACAGTCATGCATATTTACATTTTGTTCACAATGATATTATTTTCCTATTTTATTTACACAACAGCTACTCAGTATGAAGTTTCCCACACCTCACTCTCAGTAGAAAAGCCCTTGCTTACACCTAGGACAGATCCTGAAGAATTAACTTCTAACAGTAATTGATGAATTTGTGGACTCTCTATAAGTTATGACAGTTTTTTAAGGCCTGCTATTCATGTAGTTTGGCTAATATTGTTGTGTAAAACATACAATAAAATACAAATATAGTCAAGAATATTGAAGACTTTCGCTGCTTGTTTTGTCTTCTGGAGTGCTATAAAGAATATATTATACAGTGAAATATATTAATAAAGTGTTATGCACCTCAAAATATTTATTTCGTTAGTCAATTAGAGCATAAAGCTGTAAACTAATTTCTGATATTAGAATTATTTAATTTGCTTTGTTCTTGTAATATTCTTTGTAGAAGAGGCTTAACCGACTAGTCAACACAGTAGATTTGCATAATCAACAAATGCAAGATAACAAGACAATGCAATAGCACTTAGTCTGAACTTCAAATATGTAGTAGATTTTTACTAACAATTTTAAAAGTTATATTTCCACTCCCCCCCTGTACCATGTGACAGCCATCAGCCAATCACAAATGCATACATGTACCATGTGACAGCCATCAGCCAATAACAAATGCATACACGTTTATTCTGTGAATTCTTGCACATGCTCAGTAGAAGCTGGTGACTCAAAACATTTAAATATAAAAAGACTGTGCACATTTTGTTAATGGAAGTAAATTGGAAAGTTGTTTAAAAATGAATGCTCTATCTGAATCATGAAGTTTAATTTTGACAAGTAGCACTTTGTAATTTCCAAAACGTTTTTTTTTTTTTTTTTTTTTTTTTTAATTAGTGATAGTTACATTGGAATGCTGATATCTGTCTGGAATCCCTAAATATCCCATGACAAGTATATATATATATTTTAGTAGATAACCCAAAGTATTGATCTAGGCCCATTTTGGTATAATTCATGCCACCATTTCACCACCGCGAAAATACAATTAAATAAAAAAAAAATGTTCACTTTTTCACAATTTTAGGTTTCTCACTAAAATTATTTACAAACAGCTTGTGCAATTATGGCACAAATGGTTGTAAATGCTTCTCTGGGATCCCCTTTGTTCAGAAATAGCAGACATATATAGCTTTGGCGTTGCTTTTTAGTAATTAGAAGTCCGCTAAATGCCGCTGCGCACCAAACGTGTATTATGCCCAGCAGTGAAGGGGTTAATTAGGGAGCTTGTAGGGTTAATTTTAGCTTTAGTGTAGTGTAGTAGACAACCCAAAGTATTGATCTAGGCCCATTTTGATATATTTCATGCCACCATTTCACCACCAAATCCCTGACCCCCATCAAACAGCTCTCTACCCCCATTAATATATCATTAATGACCTACTTTTAAACTCCAACGATGTTTCCTGACATAAAAAAATTAAACTTTAATTTTTGCAGATGCATCATGCATTCAATTGCATCTAATGGAAATTGTGCGCGTGCACGCACGCCCCCCCCCCACCCGGACAAATAGGAAATAAAACACCAATGGGCTGCCCACCCGCCTCCCTGCTGCTGCTCTCATTCACGAACGATCGGCACCATCAATGGCTGATGCAGAGAGGGCCACAGAGTAGCCCTCTCTGCATCAGTGGGTAAAAAAGGTGAGGTATCACTGCAATACCCTGATCGCTTCCATCGCTTAAAACCCCAGAGAAACACGTACTTGACCGCTAAGGGGTTAAAAGTTATAAAGTATATTAATATAACAATGTTGGTTGTGCAAAGCTGGGGAATGAGTAGTAAAGGCGTTATCTATCTTTTTAAACAATAACAATTTTAGTGTAGACTGTCCCTTTAAGGAGAATGGGAACAGAGAAGAGAAATTTACAGTCAAACTTGTCTCATTAAAGGGACACTGAACCCCAATTTTTTATTTTGTGATTCAGATAGAGCATGCAATTTTAAGCAACTTTCTAATTTACTCCTATTATCATATTTTCTTTGTTCTCTGTCTATCTTTATTTGAAAAAGAAGGCATCTAAGCTTTTTTTTTCAGTTCAGAACTCTGGATAGCACTTTTTTTATTGGTGGATGAATTTATCCACCAATCAGCAAGAACAACCCAGGTTGTTCAACAAAAATGGGCCGGCATCTAAACTTACATTCTTGCATTTCAACTAAAGATACCAAGAAAATTTGATAATAGGAGTAAATTAAAAATTTGCTTAAAATTTCATGCTCTATCTGAAGCACGAAAGAAAAAAATGTGGGTTCAGTGTCCCAGTGTTTACGTTTTGATTATTTAAGTTATCTATATATACCTAGCTACCTTCTTTAAAATAAGGTGACCAGATTTTTAAAATGAAATCCGGGGACATTTTTTTTTTTTTTATTGGCAAATGGTAAAAACTATTTTATTTGCGTATTTTCCTAAAATTATATATGCAGTGTGTTTGGTATGTGTTTATGGAGTGATTGCATGATATATATACACGTTATTTCGACCCCGAGATTTAAAAAAAAAATACTTCTTAGAATTTTTAGGGATATGAGTCGACCCCGAGATTAAAAAAAAAATACTTCTTAGAATTTTTAGGGATATGAGTATCAAAATGTTAAGAATATAAGATAGAGAAAAAAAAAATCAAAGCATATTTTGTATTTTATTCTTACCAAAGTATTCTGGTTCAACAATAACAATATAAATTAACAATTAAGAACAATAACTAAAAACTTAAAAAACAGTATTGTGGTCCCCCCACCAAAAATCAGTTTTCTTTTAACAATACGTATCTCATGTGTATCTCATGTGTATCCCGGCCTTTGTTCAGACATTTGTATTAACATATTTCTCAGAGGAATGAATCTGCCTGAGAATATTTTTGTTCTTGGAGATTTTCTCCACAAATTCTAAACAGGACAATTTAATGTTATTTTTCACGATGAGAATTGCTTTGATAGTTTCCACACGAAATCGTGATTTCTCAGCAGTCCATATGTCATTCATGAGTGAGAAAACTCTTTCCACTGGAGCATTGCTGCCTGGCAGACAGAGGACTACTTCAGCTAATTTTTTAAGGTTAGCATGGGGTACCTCCATTCTCGTGAAATGGGTCATAACTGCATTCCACTTGCTGGCTACCGACACTGCTGATGCTGATGCATTCCATACAGGTATTTGCTCTTTTAGGAACTCATTTAGAAAAGTCACTTCATCAAACAAAGCATCTTGATCGACTGATACATTTGGACATTTTGTGTTCAGAAGTTCAACTGCCTTCTCAATATCAGACCTTGCAGGCACTCTCTTCAAAAGCAAGCATTGAAGGTCTTCAAGGTCATCTATATGTTTTCCCCAAGCATGTAAATATTGGACTGAAGCGTCAAAAAAAGAGTGAGCAACTTTAAAGTAGGAAGCTTGTGTTAAAACCCCATCTCTTTCTAGCTCCTTGATTTGTTGTCTTACCATTACTGGCACAAAGTCTTCCTCATGTCTAGCAGACAGCTTCTTTCTAAGGGTGTTGAGGATCACAGCTGATTCCACGGCACAGCGATCTTGCCCCTCCAGTGATTTTATTGTGTCATGGAAAAGTGACACAGTATTGTGGATGAAACTGAGCCAAAGTTCCGTTGTAGGGTCTTCAAATATCTTCCTAAGGACAACTGGGCACTTTTCTTCAGACAGAAAAAATGACTTCAGTGGCTCATAGAGCATAAGAATTCTTTCCAAAGCAGGTAACATTGAGAGCCACCTGACATTGCTGTGCCCAAGAATATTTTGATATTCTTGCCCCACAAACTCACAAAAACTTTTCAGTCTTTCAACACGAACAGTGAATATATGAAAATATCCAAAAATCTTGTTAAGAATATATTCAACATCCACTGGGATTGTATCTAGGGCAGTTCGTGCACAATTGTGGACAATATGAGATGGGCATCCAAGACCTATAACTTCCCTTTGAAGGGCTTCTCTAACTTTAGTGTGCACATTTTCTCTCCCTTGCCTCCGTAGTCCACCAAAGTTTGTGTTTGTATTGTCGGCAGAAAAGGCCACAACTTTATTTTCCAGGTGGAATTTTTTTTATAATTTCTATCAGCTCACCTGAAATAAGTTCAGCTGTTTCACCTGTCAGTGCCACAAAATCAAGAAGTTTTGTCTCCACAGAAGTGCTTTCCTCTTGTACCTTGAAGTAGCGAACCACAATAGGCAGCAACTTCATATGACCATGATTTGAAGCATCTACTGAAAGTGCTACAAAATCAACATTCTCAAGGTCATGTTTGAGCTCATCTGTTGACCAAGGAGCAAATACGTTTGTGACAATTGCTTCACACTTTGTCCGTGCACAGCAAAATTTAGGATTGAAGAACTTCCTATTTAATCCTGAAGTGCAGTCCATTGATCTGAAACTATGGTTATGGGCAATGGTGTGATATGAAAAAACTCCCTCTTGTAAAGCTAGGTCATATTCACTCTGAGAGGGTTCAACTTTCCGAAAAAATGATGTCACAGACGTTGAACCTGCACGGGCAGTTAGAGCGGCTTTGTGTTTGCTTGTGGCTTCATGTTCTTTAATTGAAGTTCTACCTCCACTTGAAATGGTAAACGCAGAATTACATATTGTGCATACAACAGAAGATCCCTTTCCAGCACTTTTCATGAAAGGAAACTCTTTTTGGAGCACATCATTGAAATAGCACTTTCTTTTGCTGTGCATTGCCATGACACTTCCGCAATCCCTACACTGCCAAACTGGTACAGAATCTGTAGAGAGATAACATGTCAGAGGTAGAAGATTGCATGCCAAGGCAAGTACTGGGGATGTCGGTGAAAAAAAAAAACATATTTACTTGATAACAACTATACTGTAGTAGTAAAAAAACGTCAAGTATCCAAAAGTCCCACTATTGTTTTAGCTCATTTTCATTAATTGCTATATGCTTTTGCTGTTTTCTTGTTTGATGTCTTTTGTTGCAACTTTAGACCGAGGACTTGCCAGTGAGCAGGGCTACAGAGCAGAAGAAGGCTACATAATTGATTGATTGTTTATACTGCTAGAGCAGCTGCAGACGGTATTGCTTCCAGAAGCAGAGACTCATTGAAAGTATTGTCTTCCCGTTTATGTTACTGCCGTACTGCAGAGAGCATACGTTTTTTATATGTTATATTACATGATGATGTCAATAAAGCTGTAGCTATTAGTTTTCCCATAATCGGTGTCTGGTGTATTTATTTATTTTTGATATAATGACAGATCAACCTATGAGATTTTGGGGTATTGCGAAATTATATATATATATATCAGTGGGAAAAAAATGGAGGGCCAAAAAGGCATAAAAAAACAGACAGGAAGGAAAATAGCTGAGTAGATACCAGGAGGAAGGAAAAAGAGAAAGTTAATAACAAAGGAAGAAAAGATTTTACATATATATTTGCTGACAAAAGAGCAGGACATGTGTTAATCATGTATGTGCCAGCCTGCTCTTGAAATTCTATAAATAAATCTTGACTGTTCTACATAACTTTTTAGTAGAAGCAGTAAAGAGCTGGATAGTGTGTAAAACCCAAATAAATTAAGTATTTGATTAGAATAGGTCATTTTACTAAAAAAATAATTTATATATTAATGTCATACATGCAACATATATGTCTGCAACTAATTAACTATGAGGTCCACTTATGTTTACAGCTATAGATAAATGGGGGGGGCTAAAATGCATTGAGCTTGGTAGATAAACTAGTACTTATAGTTATATTTCTTTTATTTGGTATATTTTAACACCTATTTAGTAATCAAAAGCACATATCTAGCTGGAAGAGTAACCGCCGGAGTAAAAAAAAATACAACCTAACTTATCCAATTAAAGGGACAGACTATCATAGAATTGTTATTGTTTTAAAAGATAGATAATCCCTTTATTACCCATTCCCCAGTTTAGCATAACCAACACAGTTATACTAATATACTTTTTACCTCTGTGATTACCTTGTGTTATCTATATGGCCCACGTGTACTTTCTGTCTCTTTGTGTTGAAAAGAGATTTAAAAAGCATGTGATAAGAGGCAGCCCTCAAAGGCTTAGAAATTAGCATATGAGCCTACCTATGTTTAGTTTAAACTAAGAATACCAAGAGAAAAAAGCAAATTTGATGATAAAAGTAAATTGGAAAGTTCATTAAAATTAAAAGTCCTATCTGAATAATGAAAGTTTAATTTATACTAGACTGTCCCTTTAACTTATCATATCATCTTATGTGGGTAGTTTTTGTGCTATTATTGGTGTGTGTGTCTGTCTGTGTGTATATCTGTCTGTGTCTTGGTATGTGCGTCTCTGTCTGTCTGTGTATGTGTGTCTTTGTCTTGGTATGTGCCTCTGTGTGGGTGTGTATGTATGTGCGCCTTTGTGTGTGTATGTCTGTCTGTGTCTTGGTATGTGCGTCTCTGTCTGTCTGTGTATGTGTGTCTCTGTGGGTGTGTATGTGTGTCTTTGTCTTGGTATGTGCCTCTGTGTGGGTGTGTATGTATGTGCGCCTTTGTGTGTGTATGTCTGTCTATGTCTCGGTGTGTGTGTGTGTATGTCTTTCAGTGTCTTGATGTGTGTGTGTGTGTATGTCTGTCAGTGTCTTGATGTGTGTGTGTATGTCTGTCAGTGTCTTGATGTGTGTGTGTGTGTGTGTATGTCTGTCAGTGTCTTGATGTGTGTGTGTGTGTATGTCTGTCAGTGTCTTGATGTGTGTGTGTGTGTGTGTGGTTGTGTGCGTCTGTCTGTGTGTGTATTCTGTAGAGGGATGTTTTGTGCGCATGTCACAAAGAGATATGTGGGAGATATGCAGGAAGCATTACCTAAAAAAGATTATGGATATTTTACATTCCAAAACATGAATTTACATGGTAATCTGGTTAATCAATTACTAGTGATTAAAGTGGAGTCATTCAGCCTTATGCCACAGGCCTTTGGGATTGGCAGGCCTTTGTACTGTGCTTCCTCTTGGTCTTTACATTACAAAGGAATAAATATCACATTCTGTAATAATGACACCTTAGAAAGGGACAGTAAACCAGACAGACAGAATGATAATATTAAATTCAAAGACCAAGAACAATACAGGATAAAATGCAGCTTTCACCTTTCAATGAAGATTAAACTATACACAATTAAAAGAATCCTTCAAAATGTAATACTAAATTACTGTATCCCTAACTCTGACACATCTGCAGGGGAAAAATGTGACACCCAAGACAAAGGTGTCTAGACAAACCGATTTTAACAACATGGCTGGTTATTTGAAAGATTCAGAATGCAGTGACAACTGTGTAGGGGGTGTTATGTCCCACTACAATCTTTTAGCACAACAGTCCTCAAAAATGTAATACAGTTTTACTTGTCCCACTCGCACATTACCTTGCTTAATAATTTTTATTGGACATCGTTTATAATTCTATGTGCTCATCATTCACAGCACACACACACTGTAATACAGTTTTACTTGTCCCACTCGCACATTACCTTGCTTAATAATTTTTATTGGACATCGTTTATAATTCTATGTGCTCATCATTCACAGCACACACACACTGTAATACAGTGTTTTACTTGTCCCACTCGCACATTACCTTGCTTAATAATTTACATTGTGTGTGTGCTGTGAATGATGAGCACATAGAATTATAAACGATGTCCAATAAAAATTATTAAGCAAGGTAATGTGCGAGTGGTACAAGTAAAACACTGTATTACAGTGTGTGTGTGCTGTGAATGATGAGCACATAGAATTATACAGCCGGATGTGAGTACTTACTTGTCAGGAGTTGTACTGTGCCTAAACATATTGCTCCCCTTTTGCTGAATGTTGATATAAATGGCACTTTTCCCAGCAATGCATTCACTCCCCTGCCCATTGTCAATAAAATAAAACCTGACTGAGCAAATAACTTAAAATGTTATAGTCTTCCCTCCTGAGTTACCAGCCGCAACTTAGGTCCGGTTGTACTCTGTGCGTGTGCAGGGAATGTCTGGTCTCAGTCTGCCCTCTGTCTTCCCTCCGCCTGACTTGACTTGCGCGCCGCAACTTAGGTCCGGTTGTACTCTGTGCGTGTGCAGGGAATGTCTGGTCTCAGTCTGCCCTCTGTCTTCCCTCCGCCTGACTTGACTTGCGCGCCGCTGCAGTACTGTCTGGATTTGTACTGTGTGAGCGTGCGGCTCAGTCTCTTCCCTCCTACTTGCGTGCGCTACCTGTACGGTCCTCCCACTGCTTAGTAACAGTAACACTAACAGATAGCAGCAGCCAGTTAAGGAGTAAGTGAGATTAGAACACCGGGGACAATGAAATGGGGCCGGGGACAAATTCGGCGACATAATTTTGCCGGGGACAGTCTCCTCAATTCGGGGACTGTCCCCGGAAATCGGGGACGTCTGGTCACCTTACTTTAAAATACATAAAGTAACAGAAAAGTGACAGCATCTTTAATGTAGAGTCTCTTGCAGTTGGTCACCCTGAAACATATTTGACATTTTATTATTTAGTATCTATGAATTGCTCAGGGATTCTAATAATTTTTGTTCTTTCTAGTTTAAGAATAACTGAGTTTTGTTGAAGTGCACAAAAACAAAATACCCCCTCCCAGTAAAATGAACTAACTTCTATGTGAGCACATGAGTAACCTGACAATGTTCTCATTTGCATACCCATGGTGCATTGCAAAATAGTTTTATAATGTGCTTGTGTTTTATTAATGCTCTTTTCAAAACAAGCTAAATAAATGTAACGACTTGATTATTTGTCAATATAACGTAATTGTACATATTTCATACTGAGGCTTTAGAGGAGTTACGCTAAACTCCACTTATATTTAGATGTTAGATGAGCATACTCCGGTTTCTCTTCAAACCTAATAAATCTTTTGCATTTTACTAAAGATTTCTGTGGCAAAAACAAATATGAGTTAACAATAATTTTCGAGGTTCTACATTTAGAGCTTCTAGCACGAATTGATAGAAAAATGATTTACTATAAATATAATTAACAAAAGGGTTAAAGCTTGTTAAAGGCACAGTGTACTGTTAATTTTTCTCTCCTTGAAAAGATAGTGAACTCCAAAATTGATTGAAGTAAAATTGTCCAAATCGTGATTGGTAAGTGAATTTACTGTATTTATTCGATATCACTATGCCCCTAATCACTGTAACTAGTACAGACTCGCATGGAAATAACAGCACAAAAGCGCATCTCACAGCGCTGAATTGCAACTAAACTCTCAGCTTCTGTACAGAGCTGACTGGTCGTGTAAGGCTCATTTACGTAACCATAATGCATTGCGATCTTTAGTTAAAAAAGAGAAAGTAATTATTTATACACCATTTGTTTTAACAGTTATACTTATGTACAATTTGCACACTATATTATTGTCCTGTTTTATTTACACAAAAGCTACTTGGTATTAAATTTCCCACTCGTCACTCTCAGAGTGAAGGCCCCTGCTCACACCTAGCACAGATCCTGAGATCATTGATTTGTAACAGTAATTGAATGATTTGTGGACTCTCTATGAGTTAATATTTGAAGGACTGCTACTCATGTAGTTAGGCTATAATATATTAACCTATTGAAAGTTAAGAATGTATGCAGTTTATTTAGTTTTCTGGAATGCAACATAGATTCGGCAGAACATAACAATGCTTACTCAAGTATTACATGAATCAAATAGAGCAGAGATGTTGTACACAAGTATCCAATATTTCTATTATTTGATTTGGTCTTCTAATATTCTTTGTAGAAAAGGCTTGGTGCAGAAGACCTCTACTGGGAGCTAGCTGCTAATTTGTGAATGTGATGGTCTCACTTGATATGTTCAGCTAGCTCCCAGTAGTGTATTGCTGTTCCTTCAACAAAGGATACCAAAAGAAGCATATTAGATTACGCAAGTACATTAAAACGTGTAAAATTGCAAGCTGTATCTAAATAGGTTTTCTCTGCAAGTATCAGTCCTTAAAGGGTTAAAGCTTGTTACAGGCACAATTTTTCTCCCCTTAAAGAGACAGTCAACTCCAAAATTGATCGAAGTAAAATTGTCTAATAATAGTTTTACAATTGTCCAAATCGTGATTGGTAACTGAATTTACTGCATTTATTTGATATCACTATGCCCCTAATCCCTGTAACTAGTACAGACTCGCATGGAAGTAACAGTACAAAAGCGCATCTCACAGCGCTGAATTGCAACTAAACTCTCAGCTTCCGTACAGAGCTGACTGGTCGTGTAAGGCTCATTTACATAACCATAATGCATTGCGATGTTTAGTTAAAAAAGAGAAAGTACTTTTTTTATACACTAATTATTTTTACAGTCATACATAGTTACATTTTGTACACAATGATATTATTTTCCTATTTTATTTACACAACAGCTACTCAGTATGAATTTTCTTACCCCTCACTCTCAGTAGAAAAGCCCTTGCTCACACTTAGGACAGATCCTGACTTATACAAAATGTATAAGTAAGGATGAGTTGTGGATTCTTGAATCAAAACATTTTTTGGAAGACCTGCTACTCGTGTAGATAGGTTAGTGATGGTGTTAAAGAAACAGAAAAATGAATAAATGGACTGAAAAATTACTATGACTATGAAAAAAATAAATGTAGTAAAAAGTTAAGTTGACTACCGCAGCAGATTGTTTTGTTTTCTGAGAGTGCTATAGAGGTAATTATACAGCAAAATATAACAATGTTAGCTCATGCATTTCATGATACAATTAGAGCATAAATTTGTAAACAAGTGTCCAATATTTCTATTAATTGATTTGATTTGATCTTGTAATATTCTTTGTAGAAAAGGTTTGGTGCATCAGCCCACTACTGGGAGCCTAGCTGCTAATGCACCCATGTTGCTTGTGATTGGCTCACTTGATATGTGCAGCTAGCTCCCAGTAGTGTATTGCTGCTCCTTCAACAAAGGATACCAAGAGAAGCATATTAGATTACGCAAGTACATTAAAACGTGTAAAATTGCAAGCTGTATCTAAATAGTTTTTCTCTGCAAGTATCAGTCCTTAAAGGGTTAAAGTTTGTTAAAGGCACAGTGTACTGTTAATTTTTCTCCCCAAGTACATTAAAATGTGTAAAATTGCAAGCTGTATCTAAGTAGTTTTCTCTGCAAGTATCAGTCCTTAAAGGGTTAAAGCTTGTTAAAGGCACAGTGTACTGTTAATTTTTCTCCCCTTAAAGAGACAGTCAACTCCAAAATTGATTGACGTAAAATTATCTAATAATAGTTTTACAATTGACCAAATCGTGATTGGTAACTGAATTTACTGTATATATTCTATATCACTATGCCCCTAATCACTGTAACTAGTACAGACTCGCATGGAAGTAACAGTACAAAAGCGCATCTCACAGCGCTGAATTGCAACTAAACTCTCAGCTTCCGCACAGAGCTGACTTGTCGTGTAAGGCTCATTTGCGTAACCACAATGCATTGCGATGTTTAGTTAAAAAAGAGAAAGTAATTATTTATACACAATTTGTTTTAACAGTTATACTTATGTACAATTTGCACACTATATTATTGTCCTGTTTTATTTACACAAAAGCTAGTTAGTATGAAATTTCCCACTCGTCACTCTCAGAGTTAAAGCCCCTGCTCACACCTAGCACAGATCCTGAGATTGTTGATATGTAACAGTAATTGAATGATTTGTGGACTCTCTATGAGTTAAACCAATTTTTGAAGGCCTGCTACTCATGTAGTTAGGCTATAATGTTGTGAAAAACAGACAATAATATTAACCTATTGAAAGTTAAAGGGACACTGAACCCTTTTTTCTTTGTGATTCACACAGAGCATGCTATTTAAAGCAATTTTCTAATTTACTCCTATTATCAATTTTCTTTGTTCTCTTGCTATCTTTATTTAAAAAAAAACCCATCTAAGCTTTTATTTGGGTAAAGAACTCTGGACAGCACTTTTTGATTGGTGGATGATTTTTTTCCACCAATCAGCAAGGACAACCCAGGTTGTTCACCAAAAATGGGCCGGCATCTAAACTTAGATTCTTGCATTTCAAATAAAGATACCAAGAGAATAAATAACATTTGATAATAGGAGTAAATTAGAAAGTTGCTTAAAATTTCACGCTCTATCTGAATCACGAAAGAAAAAATGTGGGTTCAGTGTCCCTTTAAGAATACACGCAGTTTGTTTAGTTTTCTGGAGTGCGACATAGATTCAGCAGAATATAACAATGCTTACTCAAGTATTACATGAATCAAATAGAGCAGAGATGTTGTACACAAGTATCCAATATTTCTATTATTTGATTTGGTCTTCTAATATTCTTTGTAGAAAAGGCTTGGTGCAGAAGACCTCTACTGGGAGCTAGCTGCTAATTTGTGAATGTGATTGTCTCACTTGATATATTCAGCTAGCTCCCAGTAGTGTATTGATGTTCCTTCAACAAAGGATACCAAGAGAAGCATATTAGATTATGAAAGTACATTAAAACGTGTAAAAATTGCAAGCTGTATCTAGTTTTTCTCTGTCATTATCGGTCCTTAAAGGGTTAAAGCTTGTTAAAGGCACAGTGTACTGTACATTTTTCTCCCCTTAAAGAGACAGTCAACTCCAAAATTGATTGAAGTAAAATTGTCTAATAATAGTTTTACAATTGTCTAAATCGTGATTGGTAACTGAATTGACTGTATATATTCTATATCACTATGCCCCTAATCCCTGTAACCCATGTTGCTTGTGATTGGCTCACTTGATATGTTCAGCTAGCTCCCAGTAGTGTATTGCTGCTCCTTCAACAAAGGATACCAATAGAAGCATATTAGATTATGCAAGTACATTAAAACATGTAAAATTGCAAGCTGTATCTAAATAGTTTTTCTCTGCAAGTATCAGTCCTTAAAGGCTTAAAGCTTGTTAAAGGCACAGTGTACTGTTAAAGGGACAGTTAACCCAACATTTTTCTCCCCTTTAAATTATTCCCAATGATCCTTTTAACTTGCTAGAGTGTATTAAATTGGTTACAAGTAGCTCCTTTACTCCTATTTCAGCATTTGAAATAGCTGATTTAGCCTGTGGTATTGCTACCTATACTGAACAAATTAATACTGGAGTATAGGCTATTGTATAGCCTAAGTATACACAGCCAGCAGAAGAGATTACACTCTCAGTGGGATGCAGGGTAGTTAAGTAATAAAATTATAATTTTCCATTGTTCTCTCTATGTATTGAGCTTTGGTCTTGCAGCCAAATAAAAGATAAGGAAGCAAGTCTGTTTACACAAACTTAGAACATAATGATATCTGATATCACCTTTAAGTTCAACCCATTGTAAAAGGCTGTGGTTTCAAAGCACAAAACCAGCTACTTCATATACACAAATAAGCATGAAAATGGAATTTCTCAAATATTTTATACTCTGCAGTTGGTATAACAAGTCATTTAAAATACATTAATGGAAAACCTATTTTACAGTGTACTGTCCCTTTAATTTTTCTCCCCTTAAAGAGACAGTCAACTCCAAAATTGATCAAAGTAAAATTGTCTAATAATAGTTTTACAATTGTCTAAATCGTGATTGGTAACTGAATTTACTGTATTTATTCATTATCACTATGCCCCTAATCCCTGTAACTAGTACAGACTCGCATGGAAGTAACAGTACAAAAGCGCATCTCACAGCGCTGAATTGCAACTAAACTCTCAGCTTCCGTACAGAGCTGACTGGTCGTGTAAGGCTCATTTACATAACCATAATGCATTGCGATGTTTAGTTTTAAAAGAAAAAAAAAGTACTTTTTTTATACACTAATTGTTTTTTCAGTTATACATATTTACATTTTGTTCACAATGATATTATTTTCCTATTTTATTTACACAACAGCTACTCACTATGAAATTTCCTACTCCTCACTCTCAGTACAAAAGTCCCTGCTCACACCTAGGACAGATCCTGAAGAATAAATATTAACAAGTAATTGATGAATTTGTGGACTCATTATGAGTTAAACAATTTTTGAAAACCTGCTACTCATGTAATTTGGCTAATAATGTTGTGGAAAAACAGATAATAAGAAACAAATATAAACAAGAACTAAATCTTTCCTGCCAGGGTTAAAGTGTAAGTGTATACATTGGAACAACTGTTTTTCTGACACAGACAAATTGAAATCACACGATTGCGAGATTTCAATTATTGGATCAGGTCTGGGGGGTGTCCCTAGGAACACCTTCCAGACTGCGTTCAAATCCAGGAAGCACAGAAGGCTTCAGGACAGCCGTTTGCTATGACGTTCTATTCCGTCATAACGGCTCTAAAGCCCAGACTAATTATGACGGAATAGAACGGCATTAAAAGGTTAAGAAGACTTTTGTTGCTTGTTTTGTCTTCTGGATTGCTATATAGGATTTAATATACAGTGAAATAATATACAGTGAAATATGTCAATAAAATATTATGCAAACTAATTTCCGATATTAGTATTATTTAATTTGCTTTGTTCTTGTAATATTCTTTGTAGAAGAGGCTTAACAGACCAGTCAACACAGTAGATTTGCATAATCAACAAATGCAATATAACAAGACAATGCAATAGCACTTAATCTGAACTTTTTTTCTTACAATTTTTAGTGATGTCTATTTCCACTCCCTCTGTACCATGTGACAGCCATCAGCCAATCACAAATGCATACATGTACCATGTGACAGCCAAACAAATGCATTCACGTTTATTCTGTGAATTCTTGCACATGCTCAGTAGGACCTGGTAACTCAAAACATTTAAATATAAAAAGACTGTGCACATTTTGTTAATTAAAGTAAATTGGAAAGTTGTTTAAAATGGCATGCTTTATCTGAATCATGAAAGTTTAATTTTGACAAGTAGCACTTTGCTATTTTCAAACAATTTTTTTTAGTAGACAACCCAAAGTATTGATCTAGGCCCATTTTGGTATATTTCATGCCACCATTTCACCGCCAAATACAATCAAATACAAAAAAAAATTCACTTATTCACAATTTTAGGTTTCTCACTGAAATTATTTACAAACAGCTTGTGCAATTATGGCACAAATGGTTGTGAATGTCCCCTTTGCTCAGAAATAGCAGACATATATGGCTTTGGCATTGCTTTTTGGTAATTAGAAGGCCGCTAAATGCCACTGTGCATCAAATGTGTATTGTGCCCAGCAGTGAAGGGGTTAATTAGAGATAGGGTGATCATATTGTCACTTTAAAAAGGGACACATATGAAAAATACATATGTCATGGCTGTTTAAAGATATGCTTTGTATAAGAACCCTGACATATGTATTTTTCATGTATTTTCCAAGCGGCAATATGGTCACCCTAATAAGGAAGCTTGTAGGGTTAATTTTAGCTTTAGTGTAGTGTAGTAGACAACCCAAAGTATTGATCCAGGCCCATTTTGGTATATTTCATGCCGCCATTTCATCACCAAATCCCTGACCCCCTCAAACAGCTCTCTACCCTTCCCCACCTCACAATTGTCGCCGCTATCTTAAAGGGACACTGAACCCAAATTTTTTATTTCGTGATTCAGATAGAGCATGCAATTTTAAGCAACTTTCTAATTTATTCCTATTATCAATTTTTCTTCGTTCTCTTGCTTTTTTTATTTGAAAAATAATGCATCTAAGCGTTTTTTTGGTTCGGACCCTGGATAGCGTTTTTTTAATTGGTGGATGAATTTATCCACCAATCAGCAAGAACAACCCAGGTTGTTCAGCAATAAATGGGCCAGCATCTAAACTCACATTCTTGCATTTCAAATAAAGATACCAAGAGAATGAAGAAAATTTGATAATAGGAGTAAATTAGAAAGTTGCTTAAAATGTCATACTCTATCTGAATCACGAAAGAAAACATTTGGGTTCAGTGTCCCTTTAAGTACTGGCAGAAAGTCTGCAAATAAAAGGCTATATATATATATATATATATATATATATATATATATATATAGTTATTCCGCAGTGTTGGATCCCCCCCTAGCCCCCAACCTCCATGAACCCCCCCCAACAGCTCTCTAACCATAAAAAAATATGCCCTTTTAAATAAATAAATAAAATCCCAAATTTTCTGTAGTGTAGCTGCCCCCCCAATACCCTACCCCCTCCCAGATCCCTTGCCCAACATTGGATTCCCTCTCCCACTTCCTCCATCTCATGCATTCAATTGCATCTAATGGAAATGCGGCGCGCGCATGCACCATCAATGGCCGATGCAGAGAGGGCCACAAAGTCTGCAGCGCTTCAAACCCCAGAGGATTATGACCTTGGCCGTTAAATGTTATAAAGTATATTAATATAACAATGTTGGTTGTGCAAAGCTGGGGAATGGGTAGTAAAGGCGTTATCTATCGTTTTAAACAATAACAATTTTAGTGTAGACTGTCCCTTTAAGGAGAATGGGAACAGAGAAGAGAAATTTACAGTCAAACTTGTCTCATTAAAGGCACATTTTTGTAGGGGCAGAAGGGTTAGGGTTAATGACTGCCAAAAGGGAGTTAATTTTATTATCCACTTGGGATATAAAATTAGACAATTTATCATTCAAGGTATTAACAGAAATTTCCATATTGTCTGATGGAGACATAATGAATTAATAACAAATATAATAATAACAGGGGCACAATTGAATAATAAGGATACATTAAAATAATTGAGGTAAATCAATCATCTGAATTACTTGAAATTTGTTAGGGAAAAATTGATGTATGGGAAATATAATATCCAACCTGCAAAAGAAATGAACAAATGGGAACACTTAGTGGAGAACAAATGAAATTACAGGGTAATAATGAATGGGCAAAAACAAAAGGTAATTTCCTTACAATGTAGCAGATGTAACCGGTGTCACGTCGAAATGTGCGACCCGATGGAATGTGCGACCGTGACATCACCACATTCCTGAGCACACACGTGACTGGTTGCAAAATCAGAGGGAACAGCTGTCTGTCATTGGATTTTGTAACCAGAAAGTGTGCATGCGACAGACGGGTCGCAGAATCTGTACACCACTGTTCCTAATAACATTAAAGATTGGACTAATGTCTCATCAACTAGGATGTATGATGGGCAGCTTTATTAACTTGTGTTTGCGTGCAGTGTAATTATCAAATAGACCCGAAGCATCACAGTCAGAGCCACGTCAGACAGTTACCTGCGGAATTTATCATAATACAAATAAAGTTGAAATGACTGTAGAGAGCAATAGAAAATAGTTTGGAAGTTATTAAAACTGAAATAATTTTAAATTTGAACATGGCATTACCGCATGACTCGTATCATATCTGTGTGCTACATACTGTTAGTGTTAGTCAATGTGTTTAGTAATAGTGACGTTTATAAACCACAGTTTGAGACCACAGTAACCCTAGTCAGACAGCACGTAAGTCTGTAGTGACAATAGTAGGTTGTACACCATATTCTAATGGGTATCAAGTCTCTCCCTCTGAGCAGTCAGCGTTCTTGGTATGGTCCCGGGGAGGAGGGGCGGGGCATGGGAAGGAAATGCCTGGGAAGGAAATGTCTCTAGCAGGTGATTGGTGGTCATCCAGTCACGTGTATGCTCAGAAATGTGGGGACGTCACGGTCGCATATTCCATCGTGTCGCAGATTTCAACACAACATCGTCTACAATCAAACAGCTCAGGAGGCAGAGATAACTGAAAGGACTGTGTGTTAGCTCTGAGGTAAGTTTGAGGGCGGGAAGAAAAAGGAGGCGTGTCGAGTGAATACCAGGAGAAAAACGGCTGACACTGAAAGCAGCCTAGGAAACAAAGGGACCTGTAAAACTCCAAATTAGGAAGCAACACAAGCGGTAAGGACCGCAACATTAATACATAAATAAAAACTAAAGTTTGAAGAAAATTAAAAACATTTTATTAAACAATGATAAAAAATAAGGAGAGAGAGGAAAGGAAACTTATGTAAGTGAAATATATTATCCAACTGGTAAGAAAAAAACAATACTTAGGGAAATACAAATATTGTTAACAAAAGAAATATAGAATGTACTTATCTGCACAAGCAGCAAAAAGAAAGAGGTGGAATTGGGACTATTTGGACAGTTTATGGGCACTACGATCATGCTTATTGGCTTATCTCATCAGCTCATTTGCATGTCTCTTGTTCATTGGTTGTTCTTGTTTTCACTGTTATGTTCAACTTGTTTATTTTTTATTGATATGTTGTTTCTTTGAAAAGCTGCATAAATAGTAAAAAGAAGATAAAGTAAAATATGAGTCTCTGTGCTTGTAATAAAATCCCTGTAACTAGTACAGACTTGCATGGAAGTAACAGTACAAAAACGCATCTCACAGCGCTGAATTGCAACTAAACTCTCAGCTTTCATACAGAGCTGACTGGTCGTGTAAGGCTCATTTACATAACCACAATGCATTGCGATGTTTAGTTTAAAAGAAAAAAAAAGTACTTTTTTTATACACTAATTGTTTTTTCAGTTATACATATTTAGATTTTGTTCACAATGATATTATTTTCCTATTTTATTTAACAACAGCTACTCACTATGAAATTTCCCACTCCTCACTCTCAGTAGTAAAGCCCCTGCTCACACCTAGGACAGATCCTGAAAAATAATTATGTACAAGTAATTGATGAATTCGTGGACTCATTATGAGTTAAAACCATTTTTGAAAGTCTGCTACTCATGTAGTTTGGCTAATAATGTTGTGGAAAAACAGATAATAGAAAACAAATATAGACAAGAGTTAAATCTTTTCTGCTAGGTTTAGAGTGTCTTCATTGAAACAACTGTTTTTCTGACATAGACAGATTGAAATCACACGATTGCGAGATTTCAATTATTGGATCAGGTCTGGGGGGCGTTCCAAGGAACGCCTTCCAGACTGTGTTCAAATCCAGGAAGCACAGAAGGCTTCAGAACAGCCGTTTGCTATGATGTTCTATTCCGTCATAACGGAAGGAGGCAGAGATAACTGAAAGGACTTTGCGTTAGCTCTGAGGTAAGTTTGAGGGTGGGAAAATGGGCGAGAAGAAAAAGGAGGCGTGTCGAGTGAATACCAGGAGAAAAACGGCTGACACTGAAAGTAGCCTAGGAAACAAAGGGACCTGTAAAACCCCAAATTAGGAAGCGACACAAGCGGTAAGGACCGCAACATCAATACATAAATAAAAACTAAAGTATGAAGAAAATTAAAAACATTTTATTAAATGATGATAAAAAATAAGGGGAGAAAGGAAAGGAAACTTATGTAAGTGAAATATATTATCCAACTGGTAAGAAAAAAACAATACTTAGGGAAATACAAATATTGTTAACAAAATAAATATAGAATGTACTTATCTGCACAAGCACCAAAAAGAAAGGAGGAATTGGGACTATTTGGACAGTTTATGGGCACTACGATCATGCTTATTGGCTTATCTCATCAGCTCATTTGCATGTCTCTTGTTCGTTGGTTGTTCTTGTTTTCACTGTTATGTTCAACTTGTTTATTTTTTATTGATATGTTGTTTCTTTGAAAAGCTGCATAAATAGTAAAAAGAAGGTAAAGTAAAATAGGAGTTTCTGTGCTTATAATAAAATCCCTAATACTAGTAGAGACTTGCATGCAGTGGCGGCTCGTGGGTTATACAAATGGGGGATTTAGCTTTAGTGTAGTGTAGTAGACAACCCAAAGTATTGATCTAGGCCCATTTTGGTATATTTCATGCCGCCATTTCACCACCAAATCCCTGACCCCCTCAAACAGCTCTCTACCCTTCCCCACCTCACAATTGTCACCACTATCTTAAAGGGACACTGAACCCAATGTTTTTCTTTTGTGATTAAGATAGAGCATGCAATTTTAAGCAACTTTCTAATTTACTCCTATTATCTGTGTTCTCTTGCTTTTTTATTTGAAAAATAATGCATATAAGCTTTTTTTTGGTTTGGTACACTGGACAGCACTTTTTTAATTGGTGGATGAATTTATCCACCAATCAGCAAGAACAACCCAGGTTGTTCACCAATAAATGGGCCGGCATCTAAAATCACATTCTTGCATTTCAAATAAAGATACCAAGAGAATGAAGAAAATTCAGTGGCGTCGCTACAGGGGGGCAAGGGAGGGGCAATTGCCCCCCTTAAATTATCCTTTGTCCCCCCCGCCAGCCCTGGCGGCGCTTGTGTGAAGTGTGTGAATGTCTGGTGTTTTTTATTTTAAAAATGAATGTCTGAGTCGAGTGAGTAGTAAAAAATGATATGCGCAGCGCGCCTCCCCATGCTCTGTTTGAGCGGAAGAACCCCCACCACCCACATGCAGCACCACTTGGCTCCAATGCTGCTATTTGCTATCCAGTCAGCCGGTCACATTCCTACACAACACAAGGAAGTGGAACATGACCGGAGACAGGACAGAAGACTGGACTTGAGAGGAAGAGGGAGGAGCCAGTCAGGCGCTGTGGTGTGGTACAGGAAGAGCTAGAGAGCGCAGGAAGGAGCCGAGCAGGACCGGGTCAGCAGGCAGCAAAAAACGAAGATTTGGGGTAAGTCACACTCACAACAGGGACAGGGTTACTTAGGGCATGGCATGATGGCAGACGCCGGCTCACTCTCTGTAACAGACAGACTCCACCGATAAAAAACACTTTAGCTCAGCCTCGGTCTCTCTACTCTCTAGAGAATCTATAAAATACTGTCTGCTGCAAATTCCTGTGTCAACTGTCATAATGTTTTTTCCGGTATGGCTGACAAGGAGACAGAAGTGACAACACTCAATCATCTTCTAGATGTCAAAATCTGCAATGTACATTTCACACTTCTGCCACCTTGTCAGCCATACCAGAAAAAACGTTATGACAGTTGACAGGGGACTGTATGTGCAGCAGCATTAGTAGCCTGGTTAAGGATATTCCCCTCACGCTTTCTATCCCTGAACGGTCCGTTTCAGGTGCTTATCTATCTAAGGGGCACAGTGTTTATAAGGGATGGATCAGATACCCTCACTGCATGCAAATAAAACAGTATGCCGGCAGTTTCATAATCCCTTTCAAGTAAAGGTTATATGCGGCTTTGACTACCGATGCCCTTCTAGTACAATCCTTGTCAGGATTTATATTAATGATGGATTTGCACACTTTATGCTGGATTGCAGCACCAACAGGTATGTGAGAGTGGTCTGTGCCATTCCACGTGCTATTTGTTAGTCCCTTATTCTGGGATAATATCAAGTACAGGGGTTTTTAATGTGTTTTCCCTGCTGTATGTTTTTAGACATCGAGGGTATTGAGACATAATTACCCTCTTGTTTAGAGCTCATTCTCCCAGCACCGGTGTGTTTAAAAAGTTTTCCAGCCTTGGAGTGGGTTATGGCCGCGTGTCAGAGAACACTAAGCAGGTTTGTAGAGCTGTGCGGTTTTGTGATGTCGATTTGCATCTTATAATTTTAGAAATGGTGTTGTTAACCCTCTTGACAGGGGGGCCCAGCCATAGTCGACTTATGATTTCCCTCTAAGAGGATTTAGAGGAATAGCTGCAGGCTGGTAGGTTTCTCTGGAACCCCACTGGAAATACATTTAAAATACCGTACATTGTGATATTGTAAAATACATTGTGTTAAAATACAATGTGCTGTGCTAGACAAGAGAGCTGTCTGTGTCAGATGTATAGGTGTGGCACTGCCAGCATAGCAAATAGTTTTACGTGTGAGGGGTAGATGTGGCAATACTGAGATAGTAACTACTGAATATACCTGAGGTTTAGGTATACATACACACACAGTTACACACACATACACACACATATACACACAGACACACATACATACACACATACACATATACATACACATAAATCCACACACATATATACTTACATACACATACATAAATAGTTACACACACACATTATACATACATATACACACAGTTACATACATGCATACATACACATACATACACATTTATACTTACATACACATACATACATACACACATTATACACACATACATACACACATACAGTACATACACACACACACAAATACATACACACACATACATATATAGATACACATATATACTTACATACACATACATAAATAGTTATACACACACATTATACATACATACACACACAGTTACATACATGCATAAATACACATATACATACACACACATATATACTTACATACACATACATACACACATTATACATACATACATACACACATACAGTACATACACACACACACACACAAATACATACATACACATACATATACACACATAGTTAAACACACAAATACATACACACACATACATACATATATACATACACACACATATATACTTACATACACATACATAAATATTTATACACACACACACATTATACATACATACACACACAGTTACATACATGCATAAATACACATACATACACACACATATATACTTACATACACATACATACACACATTATACATACATACATACATACATACACACACACAAATACATACACACACATACATACATACATATATACACAAATACACACACACAGGGACTTCAAATAGTGTTTTTGTAAGAAATATTGATTATATTTATTGGTGCATATCAGTCAGGATAATTGTTGCTCAGCTTAGCTAAAACTTGCTAAATGTATTGTGACAACTTGTTAAACTGCCAGCTGCTCACAAGTCAGCAGGAGCCTGAATTTATATTTTAATACCTAAAGCAGCCTATGGAACTCTTACATATTCCCTCAGCTAGTCTACAGCAAGCTCTGCATGTCCTACACTATTATACCCAAAGTTCAGCCTATAGCAACTACCTCAGTCAGTCTCTTGCTGTAGAGCAATTCCAGCATTTCTATACTTCCCTACCTAAACCTCAGGTATATTCAGTAGTTAGTATCTCAGTATTGCAAGCTTCCATTTATAGACAAGAGAGTTGTGTCAGATGTATAGGTGTGGCACTGCCAGCATAGCAAAGAGTTTTATGTGTGAGGGGTAGATGTTGCAATACTGAGATACTAACTGTGTGTAACTGTGTGTATGTATCTCTGTGTGTGTATACTTGTGTGTGTATTTATGTGTCTGTGTGTGTATTTATGTGTCTGTGTGTGTCTATTTATGTGTCTGTGTGTGTGTATTTAAACTATAAAGAAAATATTTTGAGAGTTTTCCTCTCTTTCTCAGGTCTGAAGCAATACCTGAGGAAGAAAGGAAAACTTGGAAGCTTGTTTTTTAAGTAATTAGGTTAGTACAATAATATATTATAATTGCAGTATAATTGCATACCGCATTACTCTGGTATTTTTGGAATCTTATTTATATATATTTACTTAGTTTATTTTCAGTGGTATGATTTAGTGGTGAAAATTATTAGTGCCCCCCCAGTTTTGACTGTGGTATCTTATGTGCCCCCCCCCCCCCTATATATTATTCCTAGAGTCGCCACTGGTACTGAACTAACTGGAAGTGTAGATTTATTTACATAACCATAATGCACTGCAATAATTAAAGAACTCTTTACTAGGAAATAATTATTCTCTCATATTAAGTAAACAGTCTGAGGCTTCTACTTAGTAGTAATAGATTGATAATGCGTATGCACAAGTTACTGGCACATAACTAGAGAACATTTTCACTGCAACAAAGTACAACGCTCATGTAAGTTACATAGAATTACAGCGCATCTCACAGCACTGAATTGCAACTACACTCGGCTTCCGTACAGCTAGTCGTATAAGGTTTATTTTGCATAACCATAATGCATTGCGATGTTCATTTTTATGAAAAAGAGCTTATTTGTACGCTATATGTCTTTAACATTTATACATGTTTACATTTTGCACGCAGTGATTTTCTGTTCATATTGTTTATAGATGATAGGTACTCACTAGGAAGTTTCTTAATTCTCACTCTCAGTCAAAATGTCCCTGTATACAGCTAGGATAGAGCCCTGTGGATAAAATATCCAGAAATATGGCTTGTGGACTCTTGCCAAAAATTTTAAATTTTTGTAAGCCTGCAATTAGGCAAGCGGGCTGATAATAATGTAAAGAAAAGACTAAATTACTGTAGAGAAATATGTACAGTTGAAACCATTAACCAAATAATTATTTTCTTTTTACAAACTTACTGTTGTTTTACAATTTTCTATAACGAATAAGGTGGACCGATTATTAACACATTCCCAAAACGCTTACATTATTTATCTTTATCTGCTTTCTTCTCTTCGTATTTGGTGTGGAGAAGCATATTTAGGTAGTCAATAGAGCACTATCTGGAGCTAACTGCTAATTAGTGACTGCACAAGTCTCTCATAATTGGCTCATCTGAAGTGCTCAGCTAGCTCCCAGTAGTGTATTGATGCTCCTTCAACAAAATGATGCCAAGAGAATGAAATAAATTAGTTAATAAAAGTAAATTAGAAAGTTGCTTAAAAGTCAAAGCTCTACTGAAATCATGAAAGAATAATTTTGGGTTCCTTGTCCCTTTAAATAGACACTGAACCCAATTTTTTTTTTCTGATTCAGACAGAGCATGCAATTTTAAGCAACTTTCTAATTTACTCCTATTATCAATTTTTTCTTCATTCTCTTGCTATCTTTATTTGAAAAAGAAGGCATCTAAGCTTTTTTTGGTTCAGACTGTGGACAGCACTTTTTTATTGGTGGATGAATTTATCCACCAATCAGCAAGAACAACCCAGATTGTTCACCAAGAATAGTCCGGCATCTAAACTTACATTCTTGCATTTCAAATAAAGATACCAAGAGAATGAAGAAAATTTGATAATAGGAGTAAATTAGAAAGTTGCTTAAAATTGCATGCTCTATCTGAATCACGAATCAGTGTCCCTTTAAGCATTCAATATAGAAAGCTATGTAAGCATAATCAGGTTAAGAAATCGCACCCCTTGTGGGGGTAGTAAAGAAAAGTACTGAATTGTTAATTTTCAATTGCTCTGTCTAAGTATCAAACTGGGGTAAGTTAATGAGGTTCTGTGTGTGGTTTTAGTGATAAAGAATTGGTATATTTTAATTCTATTGTTTATATTAAAAGACCCATTACACACACAGTAGTCTGTAGACTTCTGAAATTTGGGGGTTTGCTAGGAATCTGAAATCAGCACAATGTTATTTAAACAACATATAAAGCAAAACTATACATTACATTGTTTCATAAATCACTCACAGATGGGCTATATAAATAGATTACCTGCTAAACATTTATGCAGAGAACAATCTAGTGTACAATGTCCCTTTGACATGGACTTTCCTTATGTATATTTATATGGTAATTTAACCCTTATAAAGTCACTGAACTTCAGTACTGAACTAACTGGAAGTGTAGATTTATTTACATAAAACCATAATGCACTGCAATAATTAAAGAACTCTTTATTAGAAAATAATTATTCTCTCTTATTAAGTAAACAGTCTGAGGCTTCTACTTAGTAGTAATAGATTGATAATGCGTATGCACAAGTTACTGGCACATAACTAGAGAACATTTTCACTGCAACAAAGTACAACGCTCATGTAAGTTACGTAGAATTACAGCGCATCTCACAGCACTGAATTGCAATTACATTCAGCTTCTGTACAACTAGTCGTATAAGGTTTATTTGCATAACCATAATGCATTGCGATGTTCATTTTTACAAAAAAAGAGCTTATTTGTACGCTATATGTATTTAACATTTATACATGTTTACATTTTGCACGCAGTGATTTTCTGTTCATATTGTTTATAGATGATAGGTACTCACTAGGAAGTTTCTTAATTCTCACTCTCATTCAAAATGTCCCTGTATACAGCTAGGATAGAGCCCTGTGGAAATAATCACCAGAAATATGGCTTGTGGACTCTTGCCAAAAATGTTAAATTTTTGTAAGCCTGCAAGCAGGCTGATAATAATGTAAAGAAAAGACTTTATTACTGTATATACAGATGTACCGTTGAAACCATTAACCACGTCATTATTTTTATTCACAAACTTACTGTTTCACAATTTTCTATAACGAATAAGGTGGACCGATTATTAACACATTCGCAAAACGCTTACTTTCTTTATCTGCTTTCTTTTCTTGGTATTTAGTGTGGAGAAGCATATTTCGGTAGTGAAAAGAGCACTATCTGGAGCTAACTGCTAATTAGTGACTGCACAAGTCTCTCATAATTGGCTCATCTGAAGTGTTCAGCTAGCTCCCAGTAGTGTATTGATGCTCTTTCAACAAAACGATGCCAAGAGAATGAAATAAATTAGTTAATAAAAGTAAATTAGAAAGTTGCTTAAAAGTCAAAGCTCTATCGAAATCATGAAAGAATAATTTTGGGATCCTTGTCCCTTTAAGCATTCAATATGGAAAGCTATGTAAGCATAATCAGGTTAAGAAATCCCACCCCTTGTGGGGTAGTAAAGAAAAGTACTGAATTGTTCATTTTCAATTGCTCTGTCTAAGTATCAAACTGGGGTAAGTTAAGGAGGTTCTGTGTGTGGTTTTAGTGATAAAGAATTTGTATATTTTAATTCTATTGTTTAACCCTTTGATGACATGGTTAATTTGTCTACATCAGAACACCGTTCTGATGTAAACAAATTGAAATCCCACAATCGTGCATGTGATCACGAGATTTCAATGATGGGGTCAAGTAAGGGTGGCGTCCATATGACCCTAGGCACACCCTCCAGACCGTGATAGCGTCTTGGAAGCGCTGTTGTCTTCAGGACAGCCAAACAGTTAGGACGTTCTATTTCGTCCTAACGGCGCTAAAGCCCATTGCGGTTTGGACAGAATAGAACGTCATAACGGAGCTAAAAGGTTAAAATAAACACCAAATATTTTTAAAAAATTCTAGTATTTGTTTCCACTAAGTACTGTGATTTGTTATACAAAGATAAGGTAATACAGTATTTGTGTGTGTTGAAAGTTGTAAGGTAAGGTGCACCAATTTTCCTGCAAGCTCAATCCAATTTAATGGGTTGTGATTCCAAATAACAAAACCAGCAATCTTGTATGTAAAAATAAAGCTAAAAGAGTATTGCGTTACACATTGTATTCAACATTGTTAAGGAGCATCCAAATGACATTATCCCGATTCCCTTTAAATTGTAAGTTGATCGTTAAACAGTTATGGTTGCACATGTTGTCACTGAAACAGGTTATAGTTTCTCTGCGAGTGATGTCACATTCAGACCTGCAGACTAGACCAACTCGCCGCACTATGTTTCAGAGTAATTTCTCAGCAGCACCCAAAGCTTTCGCTTTGAGACAGATGGGCACGTACAAAGCTTGTTTCCTTATTTACAGATTCATAATTGTATTATAACCTCAATAAACATAAATGTCTTCAGTTCTCACTCTCAGGCTTGTAAGTTTCTGCAAGGGCACTCATTCATTTCTAATAATATTTCCATTGTCTCCTACTGGAACGTGTGATAAAAGGGAAATGATGTGCAAAGCTGACTAGAAAATATCACTTGACTATGTCTATGTGAAAAAGCAATAGGTTTTACCTCCTAAATATTCACACCCCCACTGTAGAGACTTTAAGCAGCCAATCAGAATGCTTGTCCCAGGACTTGCAATGGAGGCTGCATCTGTCATGTGCAGCACAGTCATGTTATTATCCTATTTAGTTTAAAGTTATATGAAAAATATTTAACAATTAATTTAAAAAAGAAGCTTCTCATTAATATAGTTTAATTTAGCTTGTTGCGATGTGGGGGGCTGGCGGTTTAGGGGTTAATAAATGTAGTATAGTGGCAGCGATATCTGGAGCGGCAAATTAGGGGTTAATAACTTTATTTAGGTAGCGGCAATATCGGGAGCGGCAGATTAGGGGTTAATAACTGTAGGGAGGCGTCAGCAATGTTGGGGGCAGCAGATTAGGGGTGTTTAGATGTAGGGTTTATGTTAGGGTGTTAGGTTTAAACTGTATTTTTATTTCCCCATAGACATCAATGGGGCTGCGTTGCGGAACTTTTTTTTTTTTTGCTGGCTCTCCCGATTGATGTCTATGGGGAAATCGTGCACGAGCACATCTCAGCAGAGCTCTGATTGTGTACGGTATGGAGCTCAATGCAACCCAATCGCACGCAAAAGGCGTATGTTTGAAAACTTATAATAGCAGCGCTATAGGATATTAAATAACGTAACTTTTGTTGCGTTCGTTAATTTTTCTATAGCGCTCAAAACTCGTAATCTAGCTGTATAAGTTTTTAACATTTATACATGTTTACATTTTCTGTTCATATTGTTTATAGATGAACAGTACTCACCTAGGAAGTGTCTTAATTCTCACTCTCAGTGTAAATGTCCCTGTATACAGCTAGGATAGAGCCTTTTGGAAAGAAACACCAAAAATATATCCCTTTCTCTCTCACGGCGTAGTTTTCGGCGCAAGCAAGGGAACCTGTGCCGCCCATAATTTCACCTCGCAACTCGAGCTATCACATAAATGGCGCTGTCAGATGCTAAAGTGTCGTAAGTCTGACAAACTAGCGATGTCCAGAAATCTGTGTAAGTACAAATTTCTGGAGTCACCAGTGACTTACGGCACTTTAGAAACTGCCGCCGCCTACAAAAACTGACTAAATTATAAAATCTCCCGTAACTGTCTAACACGCCTCCCAAACATAGCCCGACAGGTATACCCCTCTATCTGCAATCCCCCCTCTCACTCCTAACAATAAATGTATTAACCCCTATACCACCGCTCCCGGACCCCGCCGCCACCTACATTAAATGTCTAACCCCCTAATGTGATCCCCCTACACCGCCGCCACCAACATTAAATGTCTAGCCCCCTAATCTGACCCCCCTACACGCCGCTACCTGTTTTAACTATGTTACCCCCTAATGTGAGCCCCCTACCCCGCCGCCATCTACATTAACTATATTACCCCCTAATATGATCCCCCTACACCGCCGCCACTTATTTTAACTATATTAACCCCTAATGTGAGTCCCCTACCCCGCTGCCACCTACATTAACTATATTACCCCCTAATCTGATCCCCTTACACCGCGGCCACCTATATTAAAATTATTAACCCCTAATCTAATCCCCCTACACTTCCGCAACCTATATTAAATGTATTAACCCCTAATCTAATCCCCTACACCGCCGCCACCTATATTAAATATATTAACCCCTAATCTAATCCCCCTACACCGCTGCCACCCTATATTAAATATATTAACCCTAATCTAATCCCCCTACACCGCCGCCACCTATATTAAATATATTAACCCCTAATCTAATCCCCCTACACCGCTGCAACCTATATTAAATATATTAATCCCTAATCTAATCCCCCTACACCGCCACCACTATATTAAATATATTATCCCCTATCTGACCCCCCTACACCGCCGCCACCTATATTAACTATATTAACCCCTAATTATATTAGGGTTAATATAGTTAATATAGTTATTATATTATATATTAACTATATTAACCCTATCTAACCCTAAACCCCCCCCCCCCCCTAACTTAATTATTATTGCAATAATCTAAATAATATTAATAATATTAACTAAAATATTCCTATTTAAAACTAAATACTTACCTATAAATAAAACCCTAAAATAGCTACAATATAATTAATAATTACATTGTAGCTATTTTAGGGTTTTAGATTTATTTTACAGGTAACTTGGTATTTATTTTAACTAGGTACAATAGCTATTAAATAGTTAATAACTATTTAATAGCTACCTAGTTAAAATAATTACCAATTTACCTGTAAAAATAAATCCTAACCTAAGTTTCAAAATACACCCCACACTATCCACTAAAATTAATATAAATAAACTACAATTATCTAAACTAAAATATAATTAAATACACTATACTAAATTACAAAAACAAACACTTAAATTAAAAAAATTAAAAAGATTTACAAGAATTTTAAGCTAATTACACCTAATCTAAGCCCCCTATCTAAAATAACAAAGCCCCCAAAATAAAAAAATGTCCCTACCCTAAACTAAATTACAAAAAGTAATCAGCTCTATTACCAGCCCTTAAAAGGGCCTTTTGTGGGGCATTGCCCCAAAGTAATCAGCTCTTTACTTTTGAAAAAAAAGAACACCCCCCCCATTACAACCCACACACCCCTACTCTAAAACCCCACCCTATGCCCCTTAAAAAAAACTAAGTCTAACCCCCAAGTGCTCCTTACCTGTCCTGAAGACCGGCGGAGAAGGTCCTGTTCCAGGCGGAGAAGTCTTCCTTCCAGGCGGCGACCTCTTCTTCTTCCAGGAACCAGCCGGCGCGGAGCTAGGAGTTGAAGACCGATGACCGCGGAGCTGAAGATCGTCCTCTCTGGAACTGAAGACCGGCGATGCAGGAACTGAAGATCGGGCGACGCTGGAACTGAAGAGACCGGAGCCATGGAGCGTTGAGGATCCTCTTCATACGATCGCCGCCGTACACTGAATCGGAATTCAAGGTACGCGATTAAAAATGGCGGTCCCTTGAATTCCTATTGGCTGATTTGAGCCTTCAAATTCAAATCAGCCAATCGGATGAGAGCTACTTTAATTATATTGGCTGATTTTGATTAGCAATAGAATAAGAGCTAGTGTAATTCTATTGGCTATTCTAATCTCCCGCGGTCTTCAGGACAAGGTAAGGACCACTTGGGGGTTAGACTTAGGTTTTTTTAAGGGGGGATAGGGTGTGTTTTAGAGTAGGGGTGTGTGGATGGTGGGTTGTAATGGGGGTGTTGTTCTTTTTTTTTCACAGGTAAAAGAGCTGATTACTTTGGGGCAATGCCCCACAAAAGGCCCTTTTTAAGGGCTGGTAATAGAGATGATTACTTTTTGTAATTTAGTTTAGGGTAGGGACATTTTTTTTATTTTGGGGACTTTGTTATTTTATTAGGGGGCTTAGATTAGGTGTAATTAGCTTAAAATTCTTGTAATCTTTTTTTTATTTTTTTGTAAATTAGTCTTTGTTTGTTTTTGTAATTTAGTTTAGTGTATTTAATTATATTTTAGTTTAGATAATTGTAGTTTATTTAATTTATTGATAGTGTAGGTGTATTTGTAACTTAGGTTAGGATTTATTTTACAAGTAATTTGGTAATTATTTTAACTAGGTAGCTATTAAATAGTTATTAATTATTTAATAGCTATTGTACCTAGTTAAAATAAATACCAAGTTACCTGTAAAATAAATATAAACCCTAAAATAGCGACAATGTAATTATTAATTATATTGTAGCTATCTTAGGGTTTATTTTATAGGTAAGTATTTAGTTTTAAATAGGAATATTTTAGTTAATAATATTAATATTATTTAGATTTATTGCAATAATAATTAAGTTAGGGGTGTTAGGGTTAATATAGTTAATATAGTTATTATATTATATATATTAACTATATTAACCCTAATAATAATTAGGGTTAATATAGTTAATATAGGTGGCGGCGGTGTAGGGGGATTAGATTAGGGTTAATATATTTAATATAGGTCGGCGGCAGGTGTTAGGGGGATTAGATTAGGGGTTAATGTAGTTAAATAGGTGGCGGCGGGGTAGGGGCTCACATAAGGGGGTAATAATTTTAATAGATGGTGGCGGCGGTGTAGAGGGCTCACATTAGGGGGTTAGATATATAATATAGGTGGCAGGGCGGTGTAGAGGGCTCACATTAGGGGGTTATCATTTTAATGTAGGTGGCGGGCGGGGTCCGGGAAGTGGCGGTTTAGGGGTTAAGCATTTTATTAGGGATTGCGGCGGGGGATTGCGGTTGACAGGTATGATAGACAATTGCGCCATGCGTATAGGTTTTATTTTGCAGGTACGTTTAGGAGTTACGGGGCTCCAATACTAAGGCTTACTATGGCTGCATTTTGTGGCGAGGTGAAAATGGAGTAAGATTTCTCCATTTTCGCCCACGTAAGTCCACTCCTTACGCTGTATATGGATACCAAACTGTGCGGGTTTGGTATACCTGTCTATGTGCCAAAAAACTACGGCCGAAGGCAGAAATATACGAGCGTAACTTCTAGGTTACGCCGTATATAGGATACCAAACCAGCGCAAAATTTGGCGTCGCCGGCTTTTGCGGGGCGACGCTCTGCATATCGGATCGGGCCCCAGATCCATTGCAGGAACTGACTTCACACACTCCAGATCCACTGCAGGAACAGACTGCACTCACTCTAAATCCACTGAAGGAACAGACTGCACTCACTCTAGTTCCACTGCAGGAACTGACTTCACACACTCCAGATCCACTGCAGTAACTGACTTCACACACTCTAGATCCACTGCAGGAACAGACTTCACTAACTCTAGTTCCAAAGCAGGAACAGACTGCACTCACTCTAAAATCACTGAAGGAACAGACTTCACTCACTCTAGTTCCACTGCAGGAACAGACATCACTCACTCTAAATCCACTGAAGGAACAGACTTCACTCACTCTAGTTACACTGCAGGAACAGACTGCACTCACTCTAAATCCACTGCAGGAACAGACTTTCCATACCCTAAATCCACTGCAGGAACTGACTTCGCACACTCTAAATCACTGCAGGAACTGACTTCACACACTCCAGAACCACTGCAGGAACAGACTTTACTCACTCTAAATCCACTGCAGGAACAGACTTCAGTCACTCTAGTTCCACTGCATTAACAGACTTCACTCACTCTAAATGCACATCAGGAACTGACTTAACACACTCCAGATCCACTGCAGGAACAGACTTCACTCACTCTAAATGCACTGCACAAACTGACTTCACACAGTCTAGATCCACTGCAGGAACAAACTTCACACACTTCAGATCCACTGCAGGAACAAACCTCACTCACTCTAGTTCCACTGCAGAAATGGACTTCACTCATTCCAGATCCACTGCAGGAACTGACTTCACACACTCCAGATCCACTGCAGGAACATACTTCACACACTTCAAATCCACTGCAGGAATATACTTAACTCACTCTAAAACCACTGCAGGAACAGACTTCATTCACTCTAAATGCACTGCACGACCTGACTTTACACAGGCCAGATCCACTGCAGGAACAAACCTCACTCACTCTAGCTCCACTGCAGGAACGTACTTCACTCATTCCAGATCCACTGCAGGAACTGACTTCACACACCCAGATCCACTGCAGGAACATACTTCACACACTCCAGATCCCACTGCAGGAACAGACTTCACACACTCTAGTTCCACTGCAGGAACAGACTTCCACACTCTAGTTCCACTGCAGGAACGGACTTTAGACACACTAGTTCCACTGCAGCAATGGACTTCACAGTCTCTAGTTCCACTGCAGGAATGGACTTCAGACACTCGAGTTCCACTGCAGGAATGCACTTCCACAGACTCTAGTTCCACTGCAGGAATGCACTTCAGACACTCTAGTTCCACTGCAGGAATGGACTTCAGAAACTCCAAATGATAGTATTAATTTATTTAACATACTGCTATAGAATAAAATTTGCATATTGCAGACAATATAGACAATATCTTGTCTTCAACAATATGTCTAAATATAAATTTTGGAAAACTAGATCTACGTTATACAGTACAAATGACAATGTACTGCATGACATATACATACGTCTTTTTTGCCCCAAGGGGTTAAGGGACAGTGTACTGTAAAATGTTCTCCCCTTTAATGCGTTTGTAATGATCCATTTTACCTTCTGGAGTGTGTCAAATTGTTTTGCAAATAGTTCCTTTACCTTTATGTTGGCATTTGAAATAGCTGAGTTTGCCTGTGGTATATCCTCACCTATACTTAAAGTTCAATAATATTGGATAGAATAAAGCTGTGTAAACATAGTCAGAGAATAAACTACAACAAAGTGGGATGTAGTAGAGATAAGTAATAAAAATGTTAATTTTCATTTGTTTTCTCTAAATATTGGGCTTTGGTATACAGACAGAGATAATATAAAGATGCGTGTGTGTGTGGAGAAAGTGATAAAATTAGACCTTATTTCCCTGTAAACTCATTTTAATGGGTTGTGGTGTCAAATAACATTTTTACATACAAAAATAAACCTAAAGAAGCAAATGATCATGTATTTTGTTCTCTGCTTCTGGTATAACTAGTCAATGGAATTAAGGGGAAACTAATTTTACAACACACTGCCCTTTAATGGTGGGTTTTGCCAGGGCCCACACTATTATACTCACACTTCTGCTAGAGATAACATTTCAACAGATTATATTCACATTTCTAGTTAAAAATAACATTTGACAATAAATTTGGTAGAAATTCACAAACTTAATTACCAAACAAGAAAGGCGCAACTGCTTAGTTAGTAAAGCAAATTCTGTTTCCTTTAAAATGCTGCAAAATTTGCCTTAACCAGCTACAAACTACAATGTGATTGCTTTGTGTGGTTGACAAAGTTATTTACAGTTAGTGCTAAGTTACAGCTAGAGATAATATAAATATACAACCAATTTCAAGTTGTTTTGGAAATCATTAATAATGTGACTGTCTCAAATTCTTTTAAATCATTTTTGTTGTCCCTATGTCTTTTGCAGTTCAGTTCTTAAAGCGAAATGAAAGTCAAAATTACATTTTCATGGCTTACACAGAGCAAGCAATAATATGAGGCTTTTCAATTTACTTCTGTTTACATATTGCATTTGTTCTCTTGAAAAGCATACCTAGGTAGGCTCAGGAGGAGCAATGCACCACAGAGCTAGCTGTTGATTGGAGGAACTGGCTTGCCTCTTGTCATTGACTCACCAGGTGTGCTCAGTCCAAGTGTACTGTAAAATGCCCCTCTATATGTGTTCTTAATGATCCATATTACCAGCTGGGGTGCACTGAATTGTTTGCAAATAGCTCATTAACCTTTATTTTGTCATTTGAAATAGCCTGTGATTTTTGAAACACCACCTAAACTGAAAACTGTAGTATAATGAGTACGGAAAAGCTAAGTAAATAAGATCCATCAGAAGAAATCACACTCCCAGTGGGGTGAGGGTGTTAGAGATAAGTACTACAATATCCATTTGTTATATGATACACACATATTTTTGATTATATAGAGTGATAAGATAATTAAATCTGTTCTGCCTGCAAGTTAATGGGGTGTGTGGTTTCAAAGGCCAAAAGCTGCAAATTTGTATATAGAAAAAACCCTAAAGGAACAATTTCCCATACATTTTATACTTTGCAGCAGGTGTAGTCATTGGAAGCACATTGAGGGGAACTCATTTTAGTGTCCATTTAACAATCACTTTGTGGATGTTTAATGCAAAGGTATATGCAAGAAAATGGTTTAAAGGGGCAGTAAATACCAATTTTTATATAACTGTGTGTAATAGACACTACTATAAAGAAAAAAAACATTCCAGTGTAAAACCTTTTAAAAACTTACTTTGAAGCTCCTAGTTGGGCACTATTGATGAGATTAGGCTGGGACACTCACTGAAAGGGGCTTAGAAAGCAGAAAGGGCAGACACTCCCCCCAAGCCCTGTATATTAAACAACCCATTACACACACAGTAGTCTGTAGACTTCTGAAATTTGGGGGGTATCTGCTAGGAATCTGAAATCAGCACAATGTTATTTAAACAACATATAAAGCAAAACTATACATTACATTGTTTCATAAATCACTCACAGATGGGCTATATAAATAGATTACCTGCTAAACATTTATGCAGAGAACAATCTAGTGTACAATGTCCCTTTCACACGGACTTTCCTTATGTATATTTATATGGTAATTTAACCCTTATAAAGTCACTGAACTTCAGTACTGAACTAACTGGAAGTGTAGATTTATTTACATAAAACCATAATGCACTGCAATAATTAAAGAACTCTTTACTAGGAAATAATTATTCTCTCTTATTAAGTAAACAGTCTGAGGCTTCTACTTAGTAGTAATAGATCGATAATGCGTATGCACAAGTTACTGGCACATAACTAGAGAACATTTTCACTGCAACAAAGTACAACGCTCATGTAAGTTACATAGAATTACAGCGCATCTCACAGCACTGAATTGCAACTACACTCGGCTCCCGTACAGCTAGCCGTATAAGGTTTATTTTGCATAACCATAATGCATTGCGATGTTCATTTTTACGAAAAAGAGCTTATTTGTACGCTATATGTTGTTAACATTTATACATGTTTACATTTTGCATGCAGTGATTTTCTGTTCATATTGTTTATAGATGATAAGTACTCAGTAGGAAGTTTCTTAATTCTCACTGTCAGTCAAAATGTCCCTGTATACAGCTAGGATAGAGCCCCTGTGGAAATTATCAACAGAAATATGGCTTGTGGACTCTTGCCAAAAAAATTAAAATTTTTGTAAGCCTGCAATTAGGCAAGCAGGCTGATAATAATGTAAAGAAAAGACTTAAAGGGACAGTCTACTATAAATTAAACTTTAATTATTCAGATAGGAATTTTAATCAACTTTAGAATTTACTTTAATCATCAAATTAGCTTTTTTCTCTTGGTATTCTTAGTTTAAACTAAACCTAGGTAGGCTCATATGCTAATTTCTAAGCCGTTGAGGGCTGCCTCTTATCACATGCTTTTTAAATCTCTTTTCAACACAAAGAGACAGAAAGTACACGTGGGCTATATAGATAACACTGTGTTCAGGCACAGGGGGTTATTTAAGATCTAGCACAAAACAATGCTAAATGCAAGACAATAGATAATAAACAGTCACAGTCATGTGATCAGAGGGCTGGAAGAAGGTTCCTAGATACAAGGTAATCACAGAGGTAAAAAGTATATTAATATAACTGTGTTGGTTATGCAAAACTGGGGAATGGGTAATAAAGGGATTATCTATCTTTTCAAACAATAACAATTCTATGGTAGACTGTCCCTATAATTGCTGTATATACAGATGTACCGTTGAAACCATTAACCAAATAATTATTTTCTTTTTACAAACTTACTGTCGTTTTACAATTTTCTATAACGAATAAGGTGGACCGATTATTAACACATTCCCAAAACGCTTACATTATTTATCTTTATCTGCTTTCTTCTCTTCGTATTTAGTGTGGAGAAGCATATTTAGGTAGTCAATAGAGCACTATCTGGAGCTAACTGCTAATTAGTGACTGCACAAGTCTCTCATAATTGGCTCATCTGAAGTGCTCAGCTAGCTCCCAGTAGTGTATTGATGCTCCTTCAACAAAACAATGCGAAGAGAATGAAATAAATTAGTTAATAAAAGTAAATTAGAAAGTTGCCAAGAGAATTAAATAAATTAGTTAATAAAGTAAATTAGAAAGTTGCTTAAAAGTCAAAGCTCTATCGAAATCATGAAAGAATAATTTTGGGTTCCTTGTCCCTTTAAAGGGACACTGAACCCAAATGTTTTCCTTTGTGATTCAGACAGAACATGCAATTTTAAGCAACTTTCTAATTTACTCCTATTATCAATTTTTCTTCATTCTCTTGCTATCTTTATTTGAAAAAGAAGACATCTAAGCTTTTTTTTTTGGTTCAAACTGTGGACAGCACTTTTTTATTGGTGAATGAATTTATCCACCAATCAGCAAGAACAACCCAGATTGTTCACCAAAAATAGGCCGGCATCTAAACTTACATTCTTGCATTTCAAATAAAGATACAAAGAGAATGAGGAAAATTTGATTATAGGAGTAAATTAGAAAGTTGCTTAAAATTGCATGCTCTATCTGAATCACAAATAAAAAAAAATTGGGTTCAGTGTCCCTTTAAGCATTCAATATGAAAAGCTATGTAAGCATAATCAGGTTAAGAAATCCCACCCCTTGTGGGGGGTAGTAAAGAAAAGTACTGAATTGTTCATTTTCAATTGCTCTGTCTAAGTATCAAACTGGGGTAAGTTTAAGGAGGTTCTGTGTGTGGTTTTAGTGATAAAGAATTTGTGTATTTTAATTCTATTGTTTAACCCTTTGATGACATGGCTAAGTTGTCTACATAAGAACAAAGTTCTGATGTAACAAATTGAAATCCCACAATCGTGCATGCGATCACGAGATTTCAATGATGGGGTCGAGTAAGGGTGGCGTCCATATGACCCTAGGCACACCCTCAAGACCCACTTGCAATGAAAATGCACATTTGCAACAAAAGAAACCATGATGTCACATGAGATACCTACACGTCGTTGGCAGATCGTCAGTATAGACTTATTCAACTATGCAGGAAAAGAATATCTGATATTACGTGATCATTACTCAGACTTCTGGGAAATTGAACTTCTTCCTGACTTATCCACTGAAACTACAGTTAAGAGGTGCAAGGCTCAGTGTTGAACGTCATGGACAACCAGATAAAGTGATCTCTGATAACGGCCCTCAGTTTGCAAGCTTACAATTCAGGAAATTTGCCACTGAATGGGAGTTTGAGCATGCGACGTCTTCACCACGTCATCCACAGGCTAACGGCAAAGCTGAATCTGCTGTGAAGATTGTTAAAATTTATGCAAGAAAGCACAAAGTGATGGTAAAGACCTGTGGAAGGCAATCTTACATTGGAGAAACACTCCAACCGAGGGCTGGATAGTAATCCGGCACAGAGACTGATGTCAAGGACAGCCAAACTGTTAGGACGTTCTATTTCGTCCTAACGGCGCTAAAGCCCATTGCGGTTTGGACAGAAATAGAACGTAATAACGGAGCTAAAAGTTTAAAATAAACACCAAATATTTTTTTTAAAATTCTGGTATTTGTTTCCCACTAAGTACTTGTGATTTGTTATACAAGATAGGTAATACAGTATTTGTGTGTGTTGAAAGTTGTAAGGTAAGGCTGCACCAATTTCCCTGCAAGCTCAATCCAATTTAATGGGTTGTGATTCCAAAATAACAAAACCAGCAATTTTGTATGTAAAAATAAAGCTAAAAGAGTATTGCGTTACACAATGTATTCAACATTGTTAAGGAGCATCCAAATGACACTATCCCGATTCCCTTTAAATTGTAAGTTGATCGTTAAACAGTTATGGTTGCACATGTTGTCACTGAAAAAGGTTATAGTTTCTCTGCGAGTGACGTCACATTCAGACCTGCAGACTAGACCAACTCACTGCACTATGTTTCAGAGTAATTTCTCAGCAGCACCCAAAGTACAACACTCATGTAAGTTACGTAGAATTACAGCGCATCTCACAGCACTGAATTGCAACTACACTCGGCTCCCGTACAACTAGTCGTATAAGGTTTATTTTGCATAACCATAATGCATTGCGATGTTCATTTTTACGAAAAAGAGCTTATTTATACGCTATATGTTTTTAACATTTATACATGTTTACATATTGCACTCAGTGATTTTCTGTTCATATTGTTTATAGATGATAGGTACTCACCAGGAAGTTTCTTAATTCTCACTCTCAGTCAAAATGTCCCTGTATACAGCTAGGATAGAGCCCTGTGGAAAAAAAAATATCTAGAAATATGGCTTGTGGACTCTTGCCAAAACTTTTAACTTTTTTGTAAGCCTGCAATTAGGCAAGCAGGCTGATAATAATGTAAAGAAAAGACTTAATTACTGTATGTACAGTTGAAAAACCATTAACCAAATAATTATTTTTCTTTTCACAAACTTACAGTTTTTTATAATGAATAAGGTGGACCCTCCGATTATTAACACATTCCCGAAACGCTTACCTTATTTATCTTTATCTGCTTTCTTCTCTTTGTATTTAGTGTGGAGAAGCATATTTAGGTAGTCAAAAGAGCAATAGAGCACTATCTGGAGCTAACTGCTAATAGTGACTGCACAAGTCTCTCATAATTGGCTCACTCTGAAGTGTTCAGCTAGCTCCCAGTAGTGTATTGATGCTCCTTCAACAAAACGATGCCAAGAGAATGAAATAAATTAGTTAATAAAAGTAAATTAGAAGTTGCCAAGAGAATGAAATAATTTAGTTAATAAAAGTAAATTAGAAAGTTGCTTAAAGGGAGAGTTCACCAAAAACTTTCTCCCCTTTAAATTATTCCCAATGATCCGTTTTACTTACTAGAGTGTATTAAATTGGTTGCAAGTAGCTCCTTTACTCATATTTCAGCATTTGAAATAGCTGATTTAGCTTGTGGTTTCCCAACCTATACTGAAAAGTTTTGATACTGGCGTATACGCTATTGACAAGCCTAAGTAAACCACAGCCAGCAGAAGAGATTACACCCTCAGTGGGGGGCATGATAGTTAAGTAATAAAATGATAATTTTCCATTGTTCTGTCTATGTATTGAGCTTTGGTGTTCCAGACAAATATAAGATAAGGAAGCAAGTCTGTGTACAAAAAAAGTGATAACATAATGAGATCTGATATTACCTGAAGCTCAACCCATTGTAATAGGCTGTGGTTTCAAAGCACAAAACCAGCTACTTCAGATACACAAATAAACCCGAAAATGCAATTTCTCAAATATTTTATACTCTGCAGTTGGTATAACAAGTCATTTAAAATACATTTATGGAAAAACAATTTTTACAGTGTACTGTCCCTTTTAAAAGTCAAAGCTCTATCGAAATCATGAAAGAATCATTTTGGGTTCCTTATCCCTTTAAAGGGACACTGAACCCAAATGTTTTCCTTTGTGATTCAGACAGAACATGCAATTTTAAGCAACTTTCTAATTTACTCCTATTATCAATTTTTCTTCATTCTCTTGCTATCTTTATTTGAAAAAGAAGACATCTAAGCTTTTTTTTTGGTTCAGACTGTGGACAGCACTTTTTTATTGGTGGATAAATTTATCCACCAATCAGCAAGAACAACCCAGATTGTTCACCAAATATAGGCCAGCACCTAAACTTACATTCTTGCATTTCAAATAAAGATACCAAGAGAATGAAGACAATTTGATAATAGGAGTAAATTAGAAAGTTGCTTAAAATTGCATGGCTCTATCTGAATCACAAATAAAAAAATTGGGTTCAGTGTCCCTTTAAGCATTCAATATAGAAAGCTATGTAAGCATAATCAGGTTAGAAATCCCACCCCTTGTGGGGGTAGTAAAGAAAAGTACTGAATTGTTCATTTTCAATTGCTCTGTCTAAGTATCAAACTGGGGTAAGTTAAGGAGGTTCTGTGTGTGGTTTTAGTGATAAAGAATTTGTATATTTTAATTCTATTGTTTAACCCTTTGATGACATGGTTAATTTGTCTAGATCAGAACAACGTTCTGATGTAAACAAATTGAAATCCCACAATCGTGCATGTGATCACGAGATTTCAATGATGGGGTCGAGTAAGGGTGGCGTTCCATATGACCCTAGGCACACCCTCCAGACCGTGATAGCGTCTTGGAAGCGCTGTTTTGTCTTCAGGACAGCCAAACAGTTAGGATCTATTATGACGTTCTATTTCGTCCTAACGGCGCTAAAGGCCCATTGCGGTTTTGGACAGAAAAGAACGTCATAACGGAGCTAAAAGGTTAAAAATAAACACCAAATATAATAAATTAGAAAGTTGCCAAGAGAATGAAATAAATTAGTTAATTAAAGTAAATTAGAACAGTTGCTTAAAAGTCAAAGCTCTATCAAAATCATGAAAGAATAATTTTGGGTTCCTTGTCCCTTTAAAGGGACACTGAACCCAAATGTTTTCCTTTGTGATTCAGACAGAACATGCAATTTTAAGCAACTTTCTAATTTGCTCCTCTTATCAATTTTTCTTCATTCTCTTGCTATCTTTATTTGAAAAAGAAGACATCTAAGCTTTTTTTTGGTTCAGACTGTGGACAGCACTTTTTTATTGGTGAATGAATTTATCCACTAATCAGCAAGAACAACCCAGATTGTTCACCAAAAATAGGCCGGCATCTAAACTTACATTCTTGCATTTCAAATAAAGATACCAAGAGAATGAAGAAAATTTGATAATAGAAGTAAATTAGAAAGTTGCTTAAAATTGCATGCTCTATCTGAATCACAAATAAAAAAAAAAATGGGTTCAGTGTCCCTTTAAGCATTCAATATGGAAAGCTATGTAAGCATAATCAGGTTAAGAAATCCCACCCCTTGTGGAGGTAGTAAAGAAAAGTACTGAATTGTTCATTTTCAAATGCTCTGTCTAAGTATCAAACTGGGGTAAGTTAAGGAGGTTCTGTGTGTGGTTTTAGTGATAAAGATTTTGTATATTTTAATTCTATTGTTTAACCCTTTGATGACATGGTTAAGTTGTCTACATCAGAACAACGTTCTGATGTAACAAATTGAAATCCCACAATTGTGCATGTGATCACGAGATTTCAATGATGGGGTTGAGTAAGGGTGGCGTCCATATGACCCTAGGCACACCCTCCAGACCGTGATAGCGTCTTGGAAGCGCTGTTGTCTTCAGGACAGCCAAACCGTTAGGACGTTCTATTTCGTCCTAACGGCGCTAAAACCTATTGCGGTTTGGACAGAATTAGAACGTCATAACGGAGCTAAAAGTTTAAAATAAACATCAAATATTTTTAAAAATTCTGGTATTTGTTTCCACTAAGTACTGTAATTTGTTATACAAAGATAAGGTAATACAGTATTTGTGTGTGTTGAAAGTTGTAAAGGTAAGGTGCACCAATTTCCCTGCAAGCTCAATCCAATTTAATGGGTTGTGATTCCAAATAACAAAACCAGCAATCTTGTATGTAAAATAAAGCTAAAAGAGTATTGTGTTACACATTGTATTCAACATTGTTAAGGAGCATCCAAATGACCACTATCCCGATTCCCTTTAAATTGTAAGTTGATCGTTTAAACAGTTATGGTTACACATGTTGTCACTGAAAAAGGTTATAGTTTCTCTGCGAGTGATGTCACATTCAGACCTGCAGACTAGACCAACTCGCCGCTCTATGTATCAGAGCAATTTCTCACCAGCACCCAAAGCTTTCGCTTTGAGACAGATGGGCACGTACAAAGCTTGTTTCCTTATTTACAGATCCATAATTGTAATATAACCTCAATAAACATAAATGTCTTCAGTTCTCACTCTCAGGCTTGTAAGTTTCTGCAAGGGCACTCATTCATTTCTAATAATATTTCTAGTGTCTCCTACTGGAACGTGTGATAAAAGGGAAATGATACTCAAATATTACAGCACATGAAAGCAACGCAGCACTGCTGTGCAAAGCTGACTAGAAAATACCACTTGACTATGTCTAGTGTATGTGAAAAAGCAATAGGTTTTACCTCCTAAATATTCACATCCCACTGTAGAGACTTTAAGCAGCCAGTCAGAAATGCTTGTCCCAGGACTTGCAATGGAAGTTGCGTCTGTCATGTGCAGCACAGTCATGTTATTATCCTATTTAGTTTTATGTTATATTTAAAAATTAATTTAAAAAAGAAGCTTCTCATTAATAAAAATCTTTGTTCAAATATATTACAGATTTCTTAAATGCTCAGTTTTCACTCAATCTGCAGCTGAATAATTATTTACAAAACTCCCCCGTGGGACTCATTATGTGATCATGGGGAGCTACCTAGGTAGCTGCAGTATCCGCCATCTTTAAGCTCATATGTGGCTTGTGATGTTAACCTGTCAGCTACGTCAGGGGGTGTTAGGCTTAGGTTTATGGTTATGTTAGGTTTAGGTTTAGGGGTTAATATAGTTTAATTTAGCTTGTTGCGATGTGGGGGGCTGGTGGTTTAGGGGTTAATAAATGTAGTATAGTGGCAGCGATATCTGGAGCGGCAGATTAGGGGTTAATAATTTTATTTAGGTAGCGGCGATATCGGGAGCGGCAGATTAGGGTTAAATAACTGTAGGCAGGCGTCAGCAATGTTGGGGCAGCAGATTAGGGGTGTTTAGACGTAGGGTTTATGTTAGGTTTAAACTGTATTTTTATTTCCCCATAGACATCAATGGGGCTGCGTTACGGAACTTTTGTGTCCGCGATCGCAGGTGTTTCTTTTTTTTTGCTGGCTCTTCCGCTTGATGTCTATGGGGAAATCGTGCACGAGCACATCTCAGCAGCGCTCTGATTGTGTGCGTTATGGAGCTCAATGCAACCCAATCGCACGCAAAATGCATATGTTTGAAACTTGTAATAGCAGTGCTATAGGAAATTAAATAAACGTAACTTTTGTCTGCATTAGTTAATTTCTCTATAGCGCTCAAAACTCGTAATCTAGCTGTATACGTTTTTAACATTTATTCATGTTTACATTTTCTGTTCATATTGTATATAGATGAACGGTACTCACCTAGGAAGTTTCTTAATTCTCACTCTCAGTGCAAATGTCCCTGTATACAGCTAGGATAGAGCCTTTTGGAAAGAAACACTAGAAATATGGCTGTGGACTTTTTGCCACTGCTTGAACAGACTTCACTCACAGTAGTTCCACTGCAGGAACTGACTTCACACACTCCAGATCCACTGCAAGAACAGACTGCACTCACTCTAAATCCACTGAAGGAACGGACTACACTCACTCTAGTTCCACTGCAGGAACTGACTTCACACACTCCAGATCCACTGCAGTAACTGACTTCACACACTCCAGATCCATTGCAGGAACAGACTTCACTCACTCTAGTTCCAAAGCAGGAAACAGACTGCACTCACTCTAAATCCACTGAAGGAACAGACTTCACTCACTCTAGTTCCACTGCAGGAACAGACATCACTCACTCTAAATCCACTGAAGGAACAGACTTCACTCACTCTAGCTACACTGCAGGAACAGACTGCACTCACTCTAAATCCACTACAGGAACTGACTTTCCATACTCTAAATCCACTGCAGGAACTGACTTCACACACTCCAAATCCACTGCAAGGAACAGATTTCACACAATGCAGATCCACTGCAGGAAAGGACTTCACACACTCCAGATCCACTGCAGGAAGATACTTAACTCACTCTAAAACCACTGCAGGAACAGACTTCACTCACTCTAAATGCACTGCACGAACTGACTTTACACAGGCCAGATCCACTGCAGGAACAAACTTCACACACTCCTGATCCACTGCAGGAACAAACCTCACTCAACTCTAGCTCCACTGCAGGAACGTACTTCACTCATTCCAGATCCACTGCAGGAACTGACTTCACACACCCCAGATCCACTGCAGGAACAGACTTCACACACTCCAGATCCACTGCAGGAACAGACTTCACACACTCCAGATCCACTGTAAGAACGGACTTCACACACTCTAGTTCCACTGCAGGAACGGACTTTAGACACACTAGTTCCACTGCAGCAATGGACTTCACAGTCTCTAGTTCCACTGCAGGAATGGACTTAAATGAGTCCTATCATGGGGAGCTACCTAGGTAGCTGCAGTAGCCGCCATCTTTAAGCTAATATGCGGCTTGTGATGTTAACCTGTCAGCTACGTCAGGGGGTGTTAGGCTTAGGTTTATGGTTATGTTAGGGTTAGGTTTAGGGGTTAATATAGTTTAATTTAGCTTTTTGCGATGTGGGGGGCTGGCGGTTTAGGGGTTAATAAATGTAGTATAGTGGCAGCGAAATCTGGAGCGGCAGATTAGGGGTTAATAATTTTTATTTAGGTAGCGGCGATATCGGGAGCGGCAGATTAGGGTTAAATAACTGTAGGCAGGCGTCAGCAATGTTGGGGGCAGCAGATTAGGGGTGTTTTAGACGTAGGGTTTATGTTAGGGTGTTAGGTTTAAACTGTATTTTTATTTCCCCATAGACATCAACTGGGGTTGCGTTACGGAACTTTTGTGTCCGCGATCGCAGGTGTTTCTTTTTTTTGCTGGCTCTCCCGCTTGATGTCCTATGGGGAAATCGTGCCACGAGCACATCTCAGCAGCGCTCTGATTGTGTGCGGTATGGAGCTCAATGCAACCCAATCGCACGCAAAAGGAGTATGTTTGAAAACTTGTAATAGCAGTGCTATAGGAAATTAAATAACGTAAACTTTTGTTGCATTCGTTAATTTCTCTATAGCGCTCAAAACTCCTAATTAGCTGTATAAGTTTTTAACATTTATACATGTTTACATTTTCTGTTCATATTGTTTATAGATGAACGGTACTCACCTAGGAAGTGTCTTAATTCTCACTCTCAGTGCAAATGTCCCTGTATACAGCTAGGATAGAGCCTTTTGGAAAGAAACACTAGAAATATGGCTTGTGGACTTTTGCCACTGCTTGAACAGACTTCACTCACAGTCCAGATCCACTGCAGGAACTGACTTCACACACTCCAGATCCACTGCAAGAACAGACTGCACTCACTCTAAATCCACTGAAGGAACGGACTACACTCACTCTAGTTCCACTGCAGGAACTGACTTCACACACTCCAGATCCACTGCAGTAACTGACTTCACACACTCCAGATCCATTGCAGGAACAGACTTCACTCACCTCTAGTTCCAAAGCAGGAACAGACTGCACTCACTCTAAATCCACTGAAGGAACAGGACTTCACTCACTCTAGTTCCACTGCAGGAACAGACATCACTCACTCTAAATCCACTGAAGGAACAGACTTCACTCACTCTAGCTAACTGCAGGAACAGACTGCACTCACTCTAAATCCACTACAGGAACTGACTTTCCATACTCTAAATCCACTGCAGGAACTGACTTCCCACACTCCAAATCCACTGCAGGAACAGACTTCACACAATGCAGATCCACTGCAGGAAAGGACTTTCACACACTCCAGATCCACTGCATGGAACAGACTGCACTCACTCTAAAATCACTGCAGGAACAGACTTCACTCACTCTATATGCACTGCACGAAACTGACTTTACACAGGCCAGATCCACTGCAGGAAAAAACTTCACACACTCCTGATCCACTGCAGGAACAAACCTCACTCACTCTAGCTCCCACTGCAGGAATGTACTTCACTCATTTCCAGATCCACTGCAGGAACTGACTTCACCACCCCCAGATCCACTGCAGGAACAGACTTCACACACTCCAGATCCACTGCAGGAACAGACTTCACACACTCCAGATCCACTGCAGGAACAGACTTCACACACTCCAGATCCACTGCAGGAACGGACTTCACACACTCTAGTTCCACTGCAGGAACGGACTTAAGACACACTAGTTCCACTGCAGCAATGGACTTCACAGTCTCTAGTTCCACTGCAGGAATGGACTTCAGACACTCTAGTTCCACTGCAGGAATGCACTTCACAGACTCTAGTTCCACTGCAGGAATGAACTTCAGACACTCTAGTTCCACTGCATGAATGAACTTCAGACACTCTAGTTCCACTGCAGGAATGCACTTCACAGACTCTAGTTCCACTGCAGGAATGAACTTCAGACACCCTAGTTCCACTGCAGAAATGGACTTCACAGACTCTGGTTCCACTGCAGGAATGGACTTCAGAAACTCCAAAATGATAGTATTAATTTATTTAACATACTGCTATAGAATAAAATTTGCAATATTGCAGACAATATAGACAATATCTTGTCTTCAACAAATATGTCTAAAATCTAAATTTTGGAAATAGATCTACGTTATACGGTACACATGACAATGTACTGCATGACATACATACATACATATATATATATATATATATATATATATATATATATACATATATATATATACGTCTTTTTGGCGCAAGGGGTTAAGGGACAGTGTACTGTAAATGTTCTCCCCTTTAAAGCGTTTGTAATGATCCATTTACCTTCTGGAGTGTATCAAATTGTTTGCAAATAGTCCTATACCTTTATGTTGGCATTTGAAATAGCTGAGTTTGATGACTGCGCTTCGGTGGGCGGGGCATAGGAGTGTGCGGGTGAGGACTCAATGTTGGAGCCTCACAGAAACCGCCGAGATCAGCCCCAGAGCATAGAGACCTAGGCGGCATAAAGCCGTCGGCGCTACCCGCAGCAAAAGAAGCTGGCAACTTAACAACAGGAGGAGTCAATCGGGCTCCCACGACGGGAAGCAGTGTTGCTGGTGAGGAGGAGAAAGATCTGAAGACCAGCTAAAGAGCACCACAGACGGCAGAAAGGGAGGCTTTCTTTTTCAGCTTGTGAATTTTGAAGTACGGATCCTCAAAACAGTGCAGGAGTACAACAGAAAAGCAGTGGCCGGATTGAGGACACAGGAAAGCAAGAAAAGAAAAAGGTAAACACAGAGTAAAGGAAAAGAAAAGAAAACGTAACACCAGGTACTGCACATATTTATTGAATAAAAACTGTGATACAAAACTTTTTTATTTTGGGCCAACTGCTTGAATGGTTTGAACAGACATGAGGGTCAAAGTGTAATTGAGGGCATTGTTAAGCAAAAATGCTGTTATGAATAAACCAATACAAGTTCATAACATGGAATAAAAAACACAGCCGCCTATAAAACAAATACTGAAATAGGAAATAGGCACTGTGTAACTGCATTTATTACCACGGGGTAGATTAAACCAAAATAGGGCAGGTACTAACTTCCCGCTAGGGAGAAAAACGGGAAAGAGAAAAAAGGTAAAACTTTTCATCATCAGATCTCAAAACTCAGGCTAAGAAAGATATGGTAGCCAGTACTTAATATAAAAAGATATAAAGAGAAAACTAGATGGAAAAGTACACTATCCCTCTTAATATGCCTCCCAAGGGAAAAATTGCAGAGAAAAAGAAATCTGTGAATCTACAATTACAGACAAGTAATGTCTCAATGGAAAGCTCAAGCATAGAGCAGGGAGATTCTAACCCCATAACGGCTCATCTAACTGACCTGATCAGGGAAGATAGATAAAATCCAGACAGGATTAAAATACCGTTATGCAAGAACTGAGGCAAATAATAACCAAAATAACAGAAATGGAACAAAGAATTTCTGATACAGAAGATCTACAGAGATATCAAGAAAACAAAATAGAGAAGATTCTGGAGGTAAACAAAATATTAACAACAAAAATAGAGGAACTAGAAAATCGCTCACGATTAAACAACCTAAGAGTTGTAGGTTTACCAGAATCGTTCCAATCTGAAAAATTAATGGAGTTTGCTGAGAACATATTACCACAGCTATTAAATTTAACAGGAGATTTCAGTGCAGAAAGTGCACACCGACTGGGGATAAAAAGAGATGACAACAATGTAAGGAGACCCAGAGTGGTAATAATAAAATACCTGAACTTTAAATCAAAGATGGAGATACTGAGAACATGCAGGAACCAAGGAAACCTACAATACAACAACAGCAAGCTCTTATTATTCCAAGACTATACAGCAGAGGTATCAAAGAATAGGAAGCAATTTTCAGCAATATGCTCCAAGCTGGTTGAGGAAAAGAGGCCCTTTGCACTGATGCATCCGCGAAGCTGAAAATATTTACAGGACACAGTTCAATAACTTTTAATAGTCCAGGAGAAGCACAGAAATATATAGAAAATGAAGAAACAAAGAAGAAAGCTAAAGCAGCAGAACCAACACCAAGAAGATAGAAAATGTTTTAATTAAAATGTAAATCTCTCCTGTAGAACTGCTGGGAGGCGGAGAGAGGGGGAGAATATATAGTTTTCTGCCCATAAAATAATTTTAATTTTTTTTTTTTTCCTGGTTTTTACTACCCATTGTTTTTTTTGGGGTAGCACTAGGGCACTATAGATTTACTTAAAAAAAAATCATCTTTTTGTCTATATAATTTTTTTTTTTTCTCACCCACTGTTTATTGGGTAATATTAGAGTACACGGACACACTTATTACACTTATTTTTTTTTTATTTTTTTTTTGGTTTTTACTACCCACTGTTTTTTGGGTAGCACTAGAGTATCACAAATTAACTTAATTCTTTTATTTTTTTTACTATCCATTGTTTTATGGGTAGCACCACTAGAGCACCCAGATATATTTAAATTTATACACATATAAATATATATATTTATTTTCTTCATCATTTTGGGAAGCACTAGAGTGCCATAGGCACAAATATTTTGAATATATGATAATATGTTGTTGATGCAATTGAATGAATGAATGAGAGTATGATACAGAGATTGACATGCTAAGAGTTAATGTAATTGAAATGAATGACAAGGTAAAAAAGGTTAAGATACATGACTCCTAGCTTGATAAAAATTGTGCACTTTTTTTTAGTATAGCACTAGAGTACCACAGGTATACTTAAATCTACACCCATATATATATATGCAAAATATTATTATTATTTTTTTTATCACACTATTTCACTGTTTTTTGGGCTGCACTAGAGTGCCATAGGCATAAATATTTTGAATATGGGATAATATGTTGTTGATGCAATTGAATATTAGATTATGATACAGAGATTGACACGCTAAGAGTTAATGTAATTGAAATGAATGCCTTAAATAAGGCTAAGATACATGACTCCTAGCTTGATAAAAAATTGTGCACTTTTTTTTTTCTTTTTTTTTCTACCCACTGTTTTTAGGGTAGCACTAGAGCACCACAGATATACTTAAATCTACACACATATAAGGCTATGATATAGAGATTGATACACGTTAAGAGCTAATTTACTTGAATTTTTTATTTCCTATGGCTATTAAGCTATAAGCTATACATAAAAACGACAGGAATAAAAAAAGGTAGACCGTGCTGCACTTAGTAAAAAAACCTTATACAAATGATTACAAATACACAGCAGATGTTTCAGGTTTCATTTTCAATGTTTTATTGGTTTACGATTATTAGACAAGCTGTAATTCTGATATGAGAAAGAGATGAAAACGTTTTTTAAAACTGAATTGTACTATAAAGCACAGTATGAGATACAGATATAATGGAAACAATTGCAGCCTTTCTCTTTTTTTTTTTCTCCTCTCCTTCTTCTTCCTCTCCCCCTCTGCCCGCCTTGTTTTCTATCCCCCTACATGTTTAGTTGATGGCCACTAGCAGTGGTTTATCATAGAAAGGTAAAACAGGAAGAGATTAATAGCTTGGTAAATTATTAATGAAATAAATGACTAAATTAAAACATGGAATGTAGGGGGGATTAATTCCCCCATTGAAAGAAAGCAATTATAACTCAATAAAGAAAACTCAATATTGATATCGCATGTCTCCAAGAGACACATTTAAACGATATAGAACATATTAAATTAAAGCAAAATTGGGTCAAAGAGGTACATTATTTATCATACAAAAAATCTGCTAGAGGAGTGGCCATATTGATTAGTCAAAATCTAAGCTATAAGATAAAGAAAGTAAAAACGGACCAGCAAGGCCGCTATATAATTATAGTAATAGAAATAGATGAAAGAGAATTTTTGATTTGTAATGTATATGGCCCAAATAAAAAAAGACAAGAAATTTTGGGAGAATATTCAGAAAGAATTAATAAAATTCTCAAACATGGACATAATAATGGAAGGGGATTTCAACATGGCCCCAAAGACCCAATTAGACAGAAAAAGAAAGTATAATATAAAGAAAATATAAACGGAAGAAACTAATAAATATGAGGAAAAAAACAATAAATGATATTTCTAACACGTTGGGTGTGGAAGACATATGGAGAACAATAAATCCAGATAGTTTGGAATATACACATATATCAAGAGTACACAATACACTGTCGAGGATAGATCTTATATTAACTTCTAAAAGCCTTTGTAGAAATATTACAGACGTGACTATAGAGAAATGACCATATCTGACCATGCCCAGTATCAATGACAATGAATCAAACAAGACAGAGAAAAACAAAACAGATTCTTCTATCCAAACTCCCTGAATAAACTCAATAAAATGTAAAAAATGTTTAGAAGAAAAATGGGATGAATATAGAATAAATAAACATAGAATATATTAACAAACACACAAATATTTTGGGACAGCAGCTAAAGTGACGTTAAAAGCAGATATTACATCTTATGAAATACAGAATAATAAGAAAAGAATACACAAAGAAAGAAGGTTAGCAAGAGAACTAGCTCAAGCCTATGCAGAATATAGAGGAACACCTACACAAAAAAGTAAAAAAACAAAGAAAATGAACATATTTTGGAACAAACTCAGAATGATATAACACGGAATAGTGGAAAATTTTACAGATGGGGCAACAGATCTGGAAAGTATTTAGCAGCAATTACAAAAACCCAAAAACCTAAAAATACATAAAGACTATATTAAAAGGAAAAGAGATAAGCACAGATAAAGAGATAATTATGGAAACATTTAGAGACTATTATCAAAAGCTCTATAATACAGAAAGGACTAATGACAATAAGAATAAAAATTTATTGGAAAAAATCAAATTACCTGAAATAACGAAAGAGCAACAAGATATGATAAATGCAAGAATAGAGAAAGAGGAATACTAAACGCCATTAAGAATCTACCAGTAGCGAAAGCAGCAGAGCCAGATGGTCTTCCCATAGACTTTTATAAAACAATATCAGAAAAAGTGATAGACCCATTATACAATACATTCATAAATATGTATAATGAAGAAGGCCCAATATCACAAGTATTTAAGTCAGCAAATATAGTGGTTATACAAAAGAGGGAAAAAGATCCAACACTACCACAATCTTATAGACCTCTATCCCTGATAAATACTGACTTTAAGATTCTTATGAAGATAATAGCTAAAAGGATGAATAATATCATATCTGATATTATAGGAAGAGAGCAAGTGGGCTTTATAAATGGGAGATCATCTACAATGCACGTTAGGACCATATTGCAGATAATGGAAAAATACAGATTAAACAAAGAGAAGGGATTAGAGGGGAAGTCTGACGGAGGCCTTCCTGCTGTCTTTGGACGACAGAGTCGAATGGGAACATATTGTAACTTCACTCAAGAAGTTTAATTTTAATGGCTCATTTCTAAAATTTATCACAAAATTATACACCAAAGCAGAAACACAGATAATAATAAATGGAGAATTATCTGACCCTATACACACTGCTCTGTGGCACCCGGCAAGGCTGCCCTTTATCACCGTTATTATTTGATTTATCATTAGAACCATTAATACACTTACTGAAACAAATACCGTTTGGTATTATTTTTGAAGATCTTGAGATAAAAGCAGCTTTATATGCAGATGATTTGATGTTGTTTGTTGCAAACCCGCAAAAGCACATAAATCAGATTATCTCAAATATAGAACAATACAGAGAGCTGTCGGGTTATAGAATAAATATTGCAAAATCCAAAATTTACTGGTTATATAAAGGAAAAGATAATATGAAATACCCATTTGAAGTTGAAGACGACTATATAACATATTTGGGTATAAAAATAAACAATGATCCAACGAAGACATATAAGATAAATTATCACCCGCTTTTCACACAGATTAAAAGAGATCTAGGGATATGGAGTAAATTATATTTAAACTTAACAGGCAGAATACAGTTAATTAAAATGATGATACTACCAAGGCTACTATATCCAATACAAATGTTACCATTTCTGTTAAAAAAGGCAGATTTATTAAGTATAAATAAAATAATTAAAAACTTCATCTGGAAAGATAAAAAAGCGAGGATAAGTCTAAAGAAGTTGCAGGCCTCTCAAGAACTTGGAGGTGCAGGAGTTCCTAATATATAGTATTATAACTGTGCGATTCTATTAAAATACGCAATAGAATGGATTACGGGTAAGGGCCAGACAGTATGGCCAGAACTAGAACAGAAATTAGCTAACCCAATGAAGCTAACTTTTTTATTATTTGCATCGGCAAGGGAACTAACGATGGAACAAAAGAATAATGTCATGATAAAGGACACGCTATGGGCATGGAAAAAAAGTCGATAAACAACTAGAAACAAGAAGTGAGATCATAATGTATATGCCGATTCAGGGAAACCCCAGATTTGAACCAGGAAATTACTTCCCCTTTAAAAAAAAAGATGGTAGTCCAACAATCAGACAAGTAAAAGATGTAATGAATATGGTAGAAGGAAAAATTAAAACATTGTCGGAACTATCTAACCAAATTGACTCTTTTAAGGGACAGATTTTACCATACCTGCAAATAAAACATTTTATTCAAATAGAAGAAGAGAAGCTAGGAAGAAATACAACAGAAAAGATAATGGAGAGTATTATTGAAAGAAGTAGAAAATCAAAATATAAACTATCAATTTTATATAAACAACTAATAAAAAAAGAATCAAAATTGTGTCTAAGGAATATAACAGGAAAATGGGACAGGGCTATTGATATAGATATAGGGGAAGAAAGAATATCAAATTGTATAAAGATAGTGAAGAAATCAACATTGGATATGGGGATAAGGGAATCTAATTTAAGATTATTGCACCACGACTATATTACACCCACAAGGAGAGCAAAATGGGACAACAGGACCAACCCAGTATGTATAAAATGTAACAAAAATACACCGGATATATTACACTATATCTGGCTTTGTCCAAAAATTAGACAATTTTGGTATCAGGTAGCAACACTCATATCACAAATTGTTTAAAACTAAAATAACTTTAGAAGTAGAGAATATTTTGATCTTTAATATACCTAAAGAAATCAAAAAAGAAGAAATGAGATTAATAACAATGATTATAATATTGTCAAGAGAGTTAATATTTAAATTTTGGATAGAGAAAAGAAAGAAACCTACGATCAGATACTTAAAGAAAACTATAACGCAACAGATCAATATAGAAAGAGCGGATACTCTGGCAGATGTAAATAACAGAATTGGAATATTTTTTGAAAAATGGTCTCTATATGTTAAAAGTCAATCTATAGAAACCCAAAAGGAAATCTTAAAACCTTTTAGAAATATGGAATATTTTTTGGAAGCACAAATTAGAGGTGAATGGAGTTCTATAGAGTATTGAGTGGTCGGAGGGGGAGAGGAATAAAATAGAGAGGTTAGTCGAGCCTATTTTTCTTCTTTTTTTTTTCTCTCTCTCTCTCTCCTCTTATTCTCCCTTTTATTCTCTCTGTTTTGTTCCCTTACCCATATAGAACTCTATACAAAATCTGAAGGTGAAAGAAACATAATTTATGTAAGAACTTACCTGATAAATTCATTTCTTTCATATTAGCAAGAGTCCATGAGCTATTGACGTATGGGATATACATTCCTACCAGGAGGGGCAAAGTTTCCCAAACCTTAAAATGCCTATAAATACACCCCTCACCACACCCGAAATTCAGTTTAACGAATAGCCAAGAAGTGGGGTGATAAGAAAGGAGTGAAAGCATAAAAAAATAAGGAATTGGAATAATTGTGCTTTATACAAAAAAATCATAACCACCACAAAAAAGGGTGGGCCTCATGGACTCTTGCTAATATGAAAGAATTGAATTTATCAGGTAAGTTCTTACTTTTCTACCAAAAACTGCTTCAGAAGAAGAAAAAAAATCAAAATGGTAGAATTTAGTAAAAGTATGCAAAGAAGACCAAGTTGCTGCTTTGCAAATCTGATCAACAGAAGCTTCATTCCTAAAAGCCCAGGAAGTAGAAACTGACCTAGTAGAATGAGCCGTAATCCTTTGAGGCGGGGTTTTACCCGACTCCACATAAGCAAGATGAATCAAAGACTTTAACCAAGACGCCAAAGAAATGGCAGAAGCCTTCTGACCTTTCCTGGAACAGAAAAGATAACAAATAGACTAGAAGTCTTTCTAAAATCTTTAGTAGCTTCAACATAATATTTCAAAGCTTTTACTACATCCAAAGAATGAAAAGATCTTTCCAGAGAATTATTAGGATTAGGACACAATGAAGGGACAACAATTTCTCTACTAATGTTGTTAGAATTCACAACCTTAGGTAAAAATTGAAATGAAGTCCGCAACACTGCCTTATCCTGATGAAAAATCAGAAAAGGAGATTCACAAGAAAGAGCAGATAACTCAGAAACTCTTCTAGCAGAAGAGATGGCCAAAAGGAACAATACTTTCCAAGAAAGTAATTTAATGTCCAGAGTATGCATAGGCTCAAACGGAGGAGCCTGTAAAGCTGTCAAAACCAAATTAAGACTCCAAGGAGGAGATATTGACTTAATGACAGGTTTGATACGAACCAAAGCCTGTACAAAACAATGAATATCAGGAAGATTAGCGATCTTTCTGTGAAAACGAACAGAAAGAGCAGAGATTTGTCCTTTCAAAGAACTTGCAGACAAACCCTTATCCAAACCATCCTGAAGAAATTGTAAAATTCTAGGAATTCTAAAAGAATGCCAAGAGAATTTATGAGAAGAACACCAAGAAATGTAAGTCTTCCAAACTCGGTAATAAATCTTTCTAGAGACAGATTTACGAGCCTGTAACATAGTATTAATCACTGAGTCAGAGAAACCTCTATGATTAAGAATCAAGCGTTCAATCTCCATACCTTCAAATTTAATGATTCGAGATCCTGATGGAAAAATGGGCCTTGAGATAGAAGATCTGGTCTTAACGGAAGTGTCCAAGGTTGGCAACTGGCCATCCGAATGAGATCCGCATACCAAAACCTGTGAGGCCATACTGGAGCCACCAGCAGTACAAACGAACGCTCCATTAGAATCTTGGAAATTACTTTTGGAAGGAGAACTAGAGGCGGAAAGATATAGGCAGGATGATAATTCCAAGGAAGCGACAACGCATCCACTGCTTCCGCCTGAGGATCCCTGGATCTGGACAGATACCTGGGAAGTTTCTTGTTTAGATGAGAGGCCATCAGATCTATTTCTGGAAGACCCCAGATTTGAACAATCTGAAGAAATACCTCTGGGTGAAGAGACCATTCGCCCGGATGTAACGTCTGTCATCTGAGATAATCTGCTTCCCAATTGTCTACACCTGGGATGTGAACCGCAGAAATTAGACAAGAGCTGGATTCTGCCCATACAAGTATCCGAGATACTTCTTTCATAGCTTGAGGACTGTGAGTCCCACCTTGATGATTGACATACGCCACGGTTGTGACATTGTCTGTCTGAAAACAAATAAATGATTCTCTCTTCAGAAGAGGCCAGAACTGAAGAGCTCTGAAAATCGCACGGAGTTCCAAAATGTTGATTGGTAATCTCGCCTACTGAGATTCCCAAACCCCCTGCGCTGTCAGAGATCCCCATACAGCTCCCCAACCTGAAAGACTTGCATCTGTTGAGATCACAGTCCAGGTTGGACGAACAAAAGAGGCCCCTTGAATTAAACGATGGTGATTCAACCACCAAGTTAGAGAAGATCGAACATTGGGATTTAAGGATATTAATTGTGATATCTTTGTATAATCCCTGCACCACTGGTTCAGCATACAAAGTTGGAGAGGTCTCATGTGAAAACTAGCAAAAGGGATCGCGTCGGATGCAGCAGTCATGAGACCTAGAATTTCCATGCATAATGCTACAGAAGGGAACAATTGAGACTGAAGGTTTCGACAAGCTGAAACCAATTTCAGACGTCTCTTTTCTTCTGTTAGAGACAAAGTCATGGACACTGAATCTATTTGGAAACCCAAAAAGGTTACCCTTGTCTGAGGAATCAAGGAACTCTTTGGTAAATTGATCCTCCAACCATGTCTTTGAAGAAACAACACCAGTTGATTCGTATGAGATTCTGCAGAATGTAAAGACTGAGCAAGTACCAAGATATCGTCCAAATAAGGAAATACCGCAATACCCTGTTCTCTGATTACAGAGAGAAGGGCACCGAGGACCTTCGAAAAGATGCTTGGAGCTGTTGCTAGGCCAAACGGAAGAGCAAAAAACTGGTAATGCTTGTCTAGAAAAGAGAATCTCAGGAACTGATCTGAATGAATCGGAATATGAAGATATGCATCCTGTAAGTCTATTGTAGACATATAATACCCTTGCTGAACAAAAGGCAGAATAGTCCTTATAGTCACCATTTTGAATGTTGGTATCCTTACATAACGATTCAATATTTTTAGATCCAGAACTGGTCTGAAGGAATTCTCCTTCTTTGGAACAATGAATAGATTTGAGTAAAACCCCAGACCCCGTTCCAGAACTGGAACTGGCATAATTACCCCAGCCAACTCTAGGTCTGAAACACATTTCAGAAATACCTGAGCCTTCACTGGATTTACTGGAATGAGTGAGAGAAAAAATCTCACAGGCGGCCTTACCTTGAAACCTATTCTGTACCCTTGTGAAACAATGTTCTGAATCCAAAGATTGTGAATTGAATTGATCCAAACATCTTTGAAAAATCCTAACCTGCCCCCTACCAGCTGTGCTGGAATGAGGGCCGCACCTTCATGCAGATTTGGGAGCTGGTTTTGACTTTCTAAAAGGCTTGGATTTATTCCAGACTGGAGAAGGTTTCCAAACGGAAACCGTTCCTTTAGAGGAAGGGTCAGGCTTCTGCTCCTTATTCTGACGAAAGGAACAAAAACGATTAGCAGCCCTATATTTACCTTTAGATTTTTTGTCCTGAGGCAAAAAGGCTCCCTTCCCCCCAGTAACAGTTGAAATTATTGAATCCAACTGAGAACCAAACAATTTATTACCTTGGAAAGAGAGAGAAAGCAAGGTTGACTTAGAAGTCATATCTGCATTCCAAGTTTTAAGCCATAAAGCTCTTCTAGCTAAAATAGCTAAAGACATATACCTGACATCAATTCTAATGATATCAAAAATGGCATCACAAATAAAGTTATTAGCATGTTAAAGAAGTTTAACAATGCTATAAGCATTATGGTCTGACACTTGTTGCGCTAAAGCCTCCAACCAGAAAGTTGAAGCTGCAGCAACATCAGCCAAAGAAATAGCAGGTCTAAGAAAATTACCTGAACATAAATAAGCTCTCCTTAGAAAGGATTCAAGCTTCCTATCTAAAGGATCCTTAAACAAAGTACTATCTGCCGTAGGAATAGTAGTACGTTTAGCAAAAGTAGCGATAGCCCCATCAACTTTGGGGATTTTGTCCCAAAACTCTAATCTATCAGATGGTACAGGGTACAATTTCTTAAACCTTGGAGAAGGAGTAAAAGAAGTACCCAGACTATTCCATTCCCTAGAAATCACTTCTGAAATAGCATCAGGGACTGGAAAAACGTCTGGAATAACCACATGAGGTTTATAAACCGAATTTAAACGTTTAGCAGATTTAGTATCAAGAGGACTAGACTCCTCCATGTCTAATGCAATCAACACTTCTTTAAGTAAAGAATGAATAAACTCCATTTTAAACAAATATGAAGATTTATCAGTATCAATATCTGAGGCAGAATCTTCTGAACCAGATAGATCCTCATTAGAAACAGATAAGTCAGAATGATGGCGGTCACTTAAAAATTCATCCGAAATATGAGAAGTTTTAAAAGACCTTTTACGTTTACTGGAAGGAGGAATAACAGAGAGAGCCTTCCTAATAGAATTAGAGACAAATTCTTTTACATTAACAGGAACATCCTGAACATTAGATGTTGAAGGAACAACAACAGGTAAAGGAATATTACTAATGGAGACACAATCTGCATTGGAAAGTTTATCATGGCAACTAACACAAACTACAGCCGGCGGAACAGTTACCACAAGTTTACAACAAATGCACTTAATTTTGGTAGAACCAGCATCAGGCAGCGTCTTTCCAGTAGTAGATTCTGATCCAGGGTCAAGATGTGACATCTTGCAATATGTAATAGAAAAAACAACATATAAAGCAAAATTATCAAACTCCTTAAATGACAGTTTCAGGAATGGGAAAAAATGCAAAATAACAAGCCTCTAGTAACCAGAAGCAATGGAAAAATGAGACTTAAATAATGTGAGAAAAAAGTGGAACAAAAAAGACGCCCACATTTTTGGCGCCAAGTATGACGCCCACATTATTGGCGCCAAGTACAATGCTCATATTTTTTGGCGCCAAGTATGATGCCACATCCTCTGACGCCGAAACCGACACCCACATTTTTTGGCGCAAAAAAACATCTGAATACACATGCGACAAAAAAATTACCTAAACTAAAAAACAACTTCCGGCGTCAACTACGGCGCCGGAAATGACAAAATTTTGCGCCAAAAAAGTTTGCGCCAAGAATGACGCAATAAAATGAAGCATTTTCTGCCCCCGCGAGCCTAACAGCCCGCAGGGAAAAATAGTCAATTGAAAATTTTCAAGGTAAGAAAAAAATATTTATTTATATGCATTATCCCAAATAATGAAACTGACAGTCTGAATGAAGGAATACTGATTATCCTGAATCATGGCAAATATAAGTTTAAAGACATATATTTAGAACTTTACATATAAAGTGCCCAACCATAGCTTAGAGTGTCACAAAAAAAAAGACTTACTTACTCCAGGACACTCATCTACATATAGTAGATAGCCAAACCAGTACTGAAACGAGAAACAGTAGAGGTAATGGTATATAAGAGTATATCGTCGATCTGAAAAGGGAGGTAGGAGAAGAAATCTCTACGACCGATAACAGAGAACCTATGAAATAGATCCCCTAGAGGAAGACCATTGTATTCAAATAGGCAATACTCTCTTCACATCCCTCTGACATTCACTGCACTCTGAGAGGAAAACCGGTCTTCAACCTGCTGCGAAGCGCATATCAACGTAGAATCTAGCACAAACTTACTTCATCACCTCCATGGGAGGCAAAGTTTGTAAAACTGAATTGTGGGTGTGGTGAGGGGTGTATTTATAGGCATTTTTTTTTTTTTAAAGAAGTTTTATTGATATTTTGTGTCAAATACAGAAAAAAGGAAAAAAAACATTAAGTTGTTTCAACACAGCAAATCCAGCAAAATGTTATACATATTTATCTGCATACGTATTACACTAGTTTCATCAGTTCAGATAACATTTTTATCTTAATATAATGTCGAGTTTTACCTTCCAAACTATGTTACTAATCACATCACTCCTTTCTATTTTTATTTAACAAAGAACAATACATAAGAAGCGAGAGCGACAAAAAAAAAAGAAAAAACATTCAAACTCACTTTCAATCACATGAGTACCTAATTACTCTTATCAACATTTCAATATGGCGTATATAGTTTTTAACTTAACTCTTATTCAGTCAGGTATATTTCCCCCAAACCCAAAAGAAGAAAAAAAAAAGAAGAAGGAAAAAAAAATAATAATAATAAAAAAAAAAAATTAATAATTAATATACCCCTCCCACCTCCCCCCCTCTCCCTATAGGACGGCCATCTTTATTCAAATAACCATTCTCCTCTAAGTCTACAGTTTTCTATGTATACTGTATTATCAAACTTTTTAATTATTCGTTTCTGTTCTTCTAAGTCTTGGGTTTTAACCCACCTTCCCCATTTATCAAAGAAGCGGGTGATATTAGTTTCTATATGGAACAAAGTATCTTGTAGTTCTATCAAGAATTGGTGGTGAATATTTTCCTTAATCGCTATTAGAGTTGGAGTTTTATCCTTCTTCCACCCTTTTAATATAAGATTCCTTGTTATTAGAATCACTAATGTTATAAATTTTCTACACATTAAATGTTCTTTCTTATAGTGGAAAAAAATAACCTGATCTGCTTGTAGCATGATTTGGGTCTCATATATCTTGCCTAACCAATAGTTTATTTCCCCCCATAATTTTTGTATTCTTGGGCATGACCAGAAACTATGTAGCAAGTTTGTACTTTGTTGCCTACATTTTATACATAATGCTCCCTCTCCAGTGCCTCCCCACTTGGCAATTTTCTCAGGAGTTATATATACCATCCATATTATCTTAGTATGTTGTTCCCTCATAGGGATAGCTAGCGATGCCTCTTCTACCCTTTCTACACTTTTCAACATTATCTGTGTACTGAGATTCTTAAAAAATACATCTCTCCATTTTGCGACCCCTAATTCAATATACTGTTTGTGATTTCTGTTATTTATTATGTTATAGAGAAGTGAGATAGAGTATTTACCCTGTTTGATTAAATTAATAACCGGGATTAGTGCTGTAAGCTCCCAGTTATTCCCCTGCAGTTGAATTAGTTTCAAACATTAATGTCTGACTTGTAAGAAAGAGAAGAGGTGACTATCTGCCAAACTATATCTATTCTTAATTACTTCAAATTCTTCAACCTTCATTGCCTCTTGATTAATTTTAACTAGTTGTATAGGTTTAGATAATCCCTTTTCTCTCCAGCGTGTGAAGATTCCCGAAAGAAGACCCTGTTTAAACCCTGGATTTCCCTCTATAGACAAAAATTTAGTTGCAAAGGGCTTTAGGCCTAGAAGTTTGCATGTCCTATGCCAGGCCACTATTGTATCTTTGAAGAAATCTATTTTTTTAACATACTCTGGAAGATTTTTAATTTCTAAGTGAAGAACATTTTTTAAGCAGAACGGTTTTATTAAGCCGTTTTCTATGTCTAAGAGGGAGAAATGATTACTCTCCAAGAGCCAGTCTAAGGCAATCTTCGTAACCGCCACTAAATTATACATTTCAATATTAGGGAGCCCTAGGCCTAGATATTCTTTTTTAAGGACTAGTTTTTGATAACTAATCCTAGGTTTCTTACCCATCCATATATAATCTTTGATCGCGGAATTAATTATCTTAATCTCCTGTTTTTTAATTAGGAAAGGTATATTCTGAAACAAATATAGCAGCCTTGGGAGTGCAATCATCTTTAACAAGTTTATTTTACCGGAGATCGAGAGTGGGAGAGATTTCCATCTTTTAAGGGTTTCAGAAAATTGTCTTGCACCGTTACAAATATTTAAAGAATACCATTCCATAGGGTTATTAGAGATCTTAATCCCCAAATAAGTAATATGTTTACTTACTTCCCTGAAGATCTTATCTTCTGATGTCTGATTTTTTTGTAACCACAGAACTTCAGATTTGTTTCTATTAATATTATACCCTGAAAAGGAACCATAGTTATCTATGATTTGACAAATTTGATTGAAGCTCTCACAAGACTTTCTAGAAAATACCAAAAGTTCATCAGCGTATACAGCTAGTTGCACATTCTTACCTCCTACCTCTATCCCTTGAATCTTATCCCTCAGGGCGATCAGTAGAGGTTCTAGAGCTAAATTGAAAATTAAGGGGGACAGAGGGCATCCCTGTCTTGTCCCTCTTAAGAGAGGGAAATAAGATGTTTTATTATTATTTATAACAATTGCTGCCCTGGACTCCCTATACAGCATCTCAATTGTGTTAAGGCATTCCCCTTCATACCCAAATTTTTTAAGAGCAGTGACAAGATGGTCCCATGTAACTGAGTCGAAGGCTTTGCTTGCATCCAGTGATATTATTGCAATATCTTCTTTATTTAGTTTCTTGTTATATTTATTCTTATACCAGTGGTCTATAATTGTTAAGAAGAACTTCCTCAAATTAGTATTTGAGGATCTTCCCTTCATAAATCCTGTTTGATCAGGGTGTATTATAGTATCAAGTGACCCTTGTATCCTTTTAGCTAATATACTGGTTAATATCTTATAGTCCATGTTCAAAAGTGAGATGGGCCTATAAGAATCAATTGACTGTGGGTCCTTTCCTGGTTTAGGTATTACAATTATTGTGGACTCATTGAAGTCTGCTAACGGTTTTAACTGACCATTCCAAAATTTATTCATCAGGATAGTTAATGTTGGGGTTATTTAATCGTTCAGAATTTTATAAAACTCAGATGGCATGCCATCTGGGCCTGCTGCTTTATTGTTCGCCATTGCTTTAATTATCTGACTTATTTCTATTTCTGTAATGGGTTTATTAATACTATTTAGCTGACTGTTCTCCAAACGAGGATTTGTTAGTAAAGCCCAAAATTTTTCCTTCTTATCTAGATTTATGGGTTGTGTTGAGTATAATTCTGAGAAATACTCAAGGAAAGCTTTTTGTATATCTTCGGTGCTTGTCCATATTTGGTCTTTATGTTTAATTTTAGTTATAAAGTTTTTAGTCTTATGATTTTTATCTATACGGGCTAAGAAGCTGCCTACCTTATTCCCATATCTGTAAAACTGTGTACAAGTTTTTATATTCTCTTTGATTTCATTTTGTAATAAGTAATTATCTCTATTTTTTTTAGCCTGTAAATATTTCTGCCAGTTGACCATATTTTTTTCCTGTATATAGTTAGAATATTTGTTGATTAAGCAATTAGTTACCTGTTGTCTTTGTAAATTCATTTTTTTCTTTAATCGTATTAGGTATGTTGTAATCTCCCCTCTAAGCACTGCTTTGGCCGCATTCCAGAATATATGGGTTTTGTCTAAAAAGCCTTCATTAAATCGTTTATAATCAGCCCACTTCTCTTTTAAAAAATTTATAAATCTAGTATTTTTTATCAAGTATTTCGGGAAGAAGAATTGGTTACTTTTCCTATCCTTCTTCTTAAGATTCATCACAATTACAATAGGGGCATGATCTGAGATTGTTATCATATCTATATATATTTCTTGTATTGCGGCAAATGATTTCTCTGAGACCAAAAAATAATCTATCCTAGATAAAGTTTTTTTAGATTTTGAACAACATGTATACTCCCTAACTTCTGGGTGCATAACTCTAAAGCCGTCTAAAGTTTTTAGGTCTTGCTGAAATTTCTTTATTATATTAGATTCTCTCTTTCTCTTAGCTATTGTCGTTTTGTCCAGTGTCTTCTCCCCTGTTTGCGTTGTACTATCTCTACATCTATCTAATATACTATTTGGGGCAATATTAAAATCTCCTCCTATGATTAGTGTGTTGCCAGAGTATTTAAGTAGTTTATCCCTCAGTATCTGCCAGAATCTTATATCTTCCTCATTTGGGCCGTATACGTTACATATAACAAATTTTTTTTCCTCTACTACCACTTCCGTTATAATGTATCTGCCTTCTTCGTCTCAAATTAAGTTATCTATTTTATATTCTAAGTTTTTACTAAATAGTATAGCTACTCCTTTCTTCCTTTGATATCCTGAAGTGAATATGACCTCTTTAACCCATCCTCCTTTTAATTTAGCCGCCTCTTCTCTGTTCAAATGAGTTTCCTGTAAAAGTAGTATTTGAGTTCCCAGTTTTTTTGCGTACCTTAAGATGGCTTTACGTTTGATGGGTGATGTAATTCCATCTACGTTCCATGAAACGATTTTCAAACTCATTTTTCCATTTTACTTAAGGCAAGGAGAAAAAACTGGGAAATAAGGGGGGGGGGAAGAACCCCACATAGAAGGGAGAGGAGAAGAGAGGGGGAGGGGGAAGAAGGGAAAAAAAAAAAAAAAAAAAAATCCACATAAATCCCATATTTTAATTCTTATACATTTGAGTTTCCTTAAAATAACTTTAACTGTAACCCCCCAATAAAAACACACCCTCAGGCTATTTAAGTTTATAGCCATTATTTCACTTTGAAAACCTATTAGACCTACAATAATCTTCCTACTTCTCCAGACTATCTCTATTAATTTCTAAGAATTTGTTAGCTTCCTCACTTTCAGTAAAAATTTTGTTTCCTTGCCTAGTTTGAATGCTGAGTCTAGCTGGGTACAGGAGTCTAGCTCTATATCCCTCCTGGATCAATTTCGTACAAATCGGAGCTAGTGTGCGCCTTTTATTTGATGTTTCATATGAAAAATCATTAAATAGTAAGATTTTCTTTCCTTTAAAATTAATTTCGCCATTTGCCTTTCTATAAGCATTCATAATTTGGATCTTTCCTTGGAAATTTAATAATTTCATAATAATCGGTCTGTTCCCTTTATTTCTCCCTTCCTCATTCCTTTCTGGGCCTATTCTATGAATTCGTTCGATCACTATATCGTGATCTTCTGCTCTAATCTTTAATAGTCCCATTAGTTCTACTTCAACACATTTTTTAAGGTCTTTTTCTTGTATTTCTTCCGTTAAGCCAATAAGGCGTAAGTTATTTCTCCTGGCTCTATTTTCCATGTCCTTTATTTTATTTTTCATACTTTCAATTTGAATGGACATGGATTGGAAGGCCTGTTCCCTCTGTATAGCCCCATCTTCAATGTCTGAGATTCTTTGCTCTACATTGTTTAGTCTGTTTGCAAACTGCTTGATCTCTAATGTTAGTGTGGAGATATTATTTTGTATCAACTCAAATTTAGGCGTAAATAATGCGTCCAATTGTTTTATTAACTCTTCATTATTCGAGTTCTGAATAAGACTTGTTTCAGCTGCTCCCCCATGGGGTTCTAATGAAATTCTACTCCCCTTTCTTTCCTGGTTTTTGTTTCTAGAGGACGTATTTGGTGAGGTAGTTTTGCTTTTATTTAAGTATTTTTCCATATATACATCTAAAATTGAGTAACAAAATTATAGTGATTATATTTACTAGTGACTCGCAAATTTTAACTATTCTCTCCTCTCTCCCTTTCCCCTAGTTCTTCCTTTTCTCTCTTAGACAAGAAAGAAAGAAGTGCACTTTCCTATCTCACAGTGTCATCACCAACTTGAGTACTTCAATTATTCACAGACCCTCTTGGTCAGAAAGAAAAAAACCTAATTTTTTTTTTTATTTGACCCGTGTGTTCACTACTTCTAGTGTTAGTGTAATCTAACTCTACTTTCCTCGTGTGTTCCCCTTTCCTTCTTTCTTCTTCTTTCCCCTTTTCCCCCCTTTACCCTCCCTGCTTCCCACCTTTTTTTTTTTTTTTTCTTCCTTTTTTTTTCTTTTTTCTTCCTTTGGTTGTTTCTTTCTTTTTTTTCCCCCTTAAACCTTGTGTATAAAGTGTATAAGATTACTCTATCTTAGACCTCAATACAGAAATAATACTCTCAATATGTATCTATCAGGTCTTTTTGGTATTGTGTCCTTTTACCTCTCTGTTGTTTTGCTAAAAATTCCCCTTGTAGTCTTATCTCCAGCTAAGCAGTGATTTTAAACCTTCCCGCACTCCGTCTATACTCTGCTCACCCTCCCGCAGTGCAGGATTTAATATAAATCACCTTATATAATAATTTAACCACTCCTATGTCTGGGGATCCACATGTGTTCTTACAAATGCAAGACCTATTTTACTATGGTAGATTCACATATATTTTCAGAGTTTTATCTCACATTTATCCACCTAACTTAGTAGTAGGTTCTGCTTCAGTATCTTATCATTAATCTCCCTATCAATATCACTATTGATCAGCAACAATGTCATATGTGAACTATGCACAGTACTTCAGTTATTCTCTAAATCATGTCATCATTATCAGTAATACTCATCAGCATTGCCACAGATAAAATATATGCATTACTACAGTTAATCACTGAATCCTCAGTATCTATGCTGCAGAGTTTTCTTAAAGTCCTTAAAATTTTAAGGTTCTTTTAAAGTCCTTGGGTGTATCTTAGGCCTTTTGCCCGGTTCTTCTCTGACAATTCTTTACTTATGTAGTATTTTTAATGCTTATCCCAGCAGCAGTCTCTGCTTTGCTTAATTCCTGATTTCTTAAAGATGTTATACAAAGTCTTTCATTATGGGTAGCAAAGGGTCAGGGGGGGGGGGGAAGACAGTCGTTGCCAGGTCCTACTCTCGCAGGAACCCCTTAATGCTTTAACTGTGGTTATACACCTGGCCCTCCCCCCCCCTCTCTCTGCCCAAATTTCCAAACAGGCCAGAAAAAAACACAAAAGCAGGCTCCAAAAGCAAGCTAACAGTTAATCGGTTTTCACTTATCTTAGTCGTGGAGTGGTTTCAGCCTCTGTCGCTCTCTGGAGCCGCAAGCTCTCTCCTCCTTAGTTTCCCTTTTTGCAATAGGGACTTGACGGTAGGCACAGTTAATATTTGCACTCCGGTTCCCGTGGGACCTTCTGTGCCGGTGACCCGATTGTCTTGTCACCTTGCTGTTTTCCCCAGGGGCGGGATCCTGGTGCCTGGGCGCTCTCACCGCTACTGCCGCTCACCACTCCCTTCGTGGATCCCCGCGGCTGGCGTATACCTCCCGGTGATCAGGCAGCTACCTCCTCAGCGAGTTCTCTCAGCCTGGATCAGGCCAGCTGTCGGTAGCCTCCGGTCTCCGTTTTGGCCTTTGCGAATCCTGGACGGGATTAGTTTCACCCGCCTATAGGCACTCAGCTTCTCGATATTGCCTCAGGCCTCCAGGTACAGACAGCGTTCTCCACACGCGACTGTGCACCTAGCCCCTCCTACCAGAAGTCCCGTATTTATAGGCATTTTAAGGTTTGGGAAACTTTGCCCCTCCTGGTAGGAATGTATATCTCAAACGTCACTAGCTCATGGACTCTTGCTAATTACATGAAAGAAAAGATTGTTTAGTAGTCCTTAAAAGATACAACTAGTTATTTAACTAGTATAATTTGATCAGATAAAAGACGGAACTGTTAGAAAAATGAAAATGTTGCGTACTATGGATATTTGTTTGAGAATTGTTTTTTCATGATAATGTATTGTTTTTTTTTACTTTTACTAATAAAAAAAATTAAAAAAAAAAATTAAATAAAATAAAATACAATTTACTAAATTACAAAAAAATAAAAAACGAAATGATCAAATTACAAATTACTCCTAATCTAATAGCCCTATCAAAATAAAAAAAGCCCCCCCCAAAATAAAAAAAACCCTAGCCTACACTAAAATACCAATGGCCCTTAAAAGGACTTTTTGCAGGGCATTGTCCCCAAAAAATCGGCTTTTACATTGCAATAAAAAATACAAACAACCCCCAACAGTAAAACCCACCCACCACCCACCCAACCAAACCCCCTAAATAAACCTAAGCTAACCATTGCCCTGAAAAGGCCATTTAGCTATTTTACGAATTGTCCAAAACCCTAACCTAAAAAAAAACCCACCCAAAAACCCCTAAAAAAAACCTAACACTAACCCACGACGATCCACTTACAGTTATCGAAGTCCGGACATCCTTTATCCTCCGGCCGGCGAAGTCCTCATCCAAGCAGCAAGAAGTCTTTTTCCATGCGGCCTCTTCGATCTTCATCCAGCTGGCAAAGTCCTCATCCAAGTGAGAAGAAGTCTTCATCCAGACAGCATCTTCTATCTTCATCCATCCAGCGCGGAGCGGGTCCATCTTCAAGACATCTGGAGCGGAGCATCCTCTTCTTGCGGTCGTCAGCGTTAACTGAAGGTTCCCTTTAAATGACGTCATCCTTACATTCATATTGGCCGAAAGATTAAAGGGGAAAAATCCTATTGGCTGTTGCAATCAGCCAATAGAATGAGAGCTCAATCCTATTAGCTGATTGCAACAGCTAATATGATTTTTTCCCCTTTAATTCCTATTGTCTGATAGAAATCTTTCAGCCAATAGGAATGTAAGGGACGCCATCTTGGATGATGTCACTTAAAGGGAATCTTCAGTTGACGCCGACGACCATAAGAAGAGGATGCTCCGCCCTGGATGTCGTGAAGATGGACCAGCTCTGCGCCGGATGGATGAAGATAGAAGATGCCGTCTGGATGAAGACTTCTTCTTGCTTGCATGAGGACTTCGCCAGCTGGATGAAGATCGAAGAGGCCGCATGGATGAAGACTTCTTGTCGCTTGGATGAGGACTTCGCCGGCTGGAGGAGGATGGATGTCCAGGACCGATAACTATATGTGGATCGTCGGGGGTTAGTGTTAGGTTTTTTAAGGGTTTTTTGAGTGTTTTTTTTTTTTAAAAAAGGTTAGGGTTTGGGGCAATTTGTAAAAGAGCTAAATTGCCCTTTTAAGGGCAATGGTTAGCTTTGGTTTATTTAGAAAGGTCTTTATTTGGGGGTTTGGTTGGGTGGGTTTTAATGTTTGTATTTTTTATTGCAATGTAAAAGAGCTGATTTCTTTGGGGCAATACCCTGCAAAAAGGCCCTTTTAAGGGCCATTGGCAGTTTAGTGTAGGCTAGGGTTTTTTTTTATTTTGGGGGGGCTTTTTTATTTTGATAGGGCTATTAGATTAGGAGTAATTTGTTTTTATTTTTGATAATTTCGTTTTTTATTTTTTGTAATTTAGTGGGGTTTTTTTGGAATTTAGAAAAAATTGTATTTTAATAATTTAATTTATTGTAATGTTAGTTTTTAGTGTAAGGCAGGTTAGGTTTTATTTTACACGTAACTTTGTATTTATTGTAACTAGGTAGTTAGTAAATAGTTAATAACTATTTACTAACTAGTCTAGCTAGTTAAAATAAATACAAACTTACCTGTGAAATAAAAATAAAAGCTAAGATAGATACAATATAACTATTAGTTATTTTGTAGATAGCTTAGATTTTATTTTACAGGAAAGTTTGTATTTAGTTTTAAATAGGAAGTATTTAGGTAATAATTGTAAGCTTTATTTTACTTATATTTAACTTAGGGGGTGTTAGGGTTAGACTTAGGTTTACGTTAGGGTTTTGCTTAGGGTTAGGGTTACGTTAGGGTTAGGTTTAAGGGTTAATATATTTATTTAGTGTTAGTGATGTTGGAGGCCAGAGGTTAATAACTTTAGTATAGTGGCGGCGACATTTGGGGTGGCAGATTAGGGGTTAATAACTGTATGTAGGTGGCGGCGATATCGGGAGCGGCAGATTTAGGTGGCAGGGATGTTAAGGGCAGCAGATTAGGGGTTAATAAAATTATGTAGGTGGCGGCGATGTCGGGGGCGGCAGATTAGGGGTGTTTAGATGTGGTTTTTATGTTAGGGTGTTAGGTTTAAACATAACTTTTTCTTTCCCTATAGACATCAATGGGGCTGCGTTACAGAGCTTTTCTTTCCTTGATCGCTGGTGTTAATCTTTTTTTTTGCCGGCTCTCCCCATTGATGTCTATGGAGAAATAGTGCACGAGCACGTCAAAGCAGTGCATGTATTTGGGTGTGGTATGGAGCTCAACGCAACCATATCGCCCGTACAAGCCTGCTTTTTGTAAACTTGTAATAGCAGCGCTATAGGGAGGTGAAATAATGCCACTTTTGTGGCGGTCTTTAAAATCCCTATAGCGCTCAAAACTCGTAACTAGCTGTCTCGGAGCTATAGTTAAATGTTTCGCTACATTAAAAAGTTGCACAAAACACATAAGAGATACTTTACAATGTACAGTTACACTTATAACACCATAATCTAATAAAATTATTCAAAAAAATATTACACAAAAAAGTTATAAGTGCACAAAAATATGAGGTCACAGGTGTTAGAAAAAAATGTCAGGTAAAGGACTTTAACATAGACATACATACATATACATGTCTAAAGATGTATATGTATGTGTGTATATATATATATATATATATATATATATATATATATATATATACATATACACAGTATATATATATATATATATATACACATATACAGTATATATATATATAATATATACATACAGAGAAAAGTGCACTCACAGGAATGAACAACTGTCTCAAAACCATTGTTAGCCTGTTCTATGGTGATTTACCACCTGGGTGCAGCTTTTTAGCCCAGTAATGCTTTTCACAGAGTAGAACTTTCCTGTAGTATATCAGTCTGATCCCGCCTATTACGGTCAGTACGGCGCCGAAATACCAGGCAATTCTTCTCTGAACTAGGAACACAGCAACCCCAGACAATCGTATTGGCCTTCATTTGGCCTCGTCAGTGAGGTGTAGCCATATTCCTCTAAGCACACTGAGCAAGGAGTCCACCTCTGGTTGCCTCTTTTTCCCATAGGGAGACTAAATACATACAGAGAAAAGTGCACTCACAGGAACGAACAACTGTCTCAAAACCATTGTTAGCCTGTTCTATGGCGATTTACCACCTGGGTGCAGCTTTTTAGCCCAGTAATGCTTTTCACAGAGTAGAACTTTCCTGTAGTATATCAGTATGATCCCGCCTATTACGGTCAGTCCAGCGCCGAAATACCAGGCGCTCAGTGTGCTTAGAGGAATATGGCTACACCTCACTGACGAGGCCCAATGAAGGCCGAAACGATTGTCTGGGATTGCTGTATTCCTTGTTCAGAGAAGAATTGCCTGGTATTTCGGCGCTGGGCTGACTGTAATAGGCGGGATCAGACTGATATACTACAGGAAAGTTCTACTCTGTGAAAAGCATGACTGGGCTAAAAAGCTGCACCCAGGTGGTAAATCGCCATAGAACAGGCTAACAATGGTTTTGAGCCAGTTGTTCGTTCCTGTGAGTGCACTTCTCTCTGTATGTATTTAGTCTCCCTATAGGAAAAAGGGGCAACCAGACGTGGACTCCTTGCTCAGTGTGCTTAGAGGAATATGGCTACACCTCACTGACGAGGCCCAATGAAGGCCAATACGATTGTCTGGGGTTGCTGTGTTCCTAGTTCAGAGAAGAATTGCCTGGTATTTCGGCGCCGTACTGACCGTAATAGGCGGGATCAGACTGATATACTACAGGAAAGTTCTACTCTGTGAAAAGCATGACTGGGCTAAAAAGCTGCACCCAGGTGGTAAATCGCCATAGAACAGGCTAACAATGGTTTTGAGCCAGTTGTTCGTTCCTGTGAGTGCACTTCTCTCTGTATGTATTTAGTCTCCCTATAGGAAAAAGGGGCAACCAGAGGAGGACTCCTTGCTCAGTGTGCTTAGAGGAATATGGCTACACCTCACTAATAAGGCCCAATGAAGGCCGAAATGATCATCTGGGGTTGCTGTGTTCCTAGTTCAGAGAATTGCCTGATATTTCGGCGCTGGAGTTACCGTAATAGGCGGGATCAGACTGATATACTACAGGAAAGTTCTACTCTGTGAAAAGCATTATTGGGCTAAAAAGCTGCACCCAGGTGGTAAATCGCCATACAACAGGCTAACAATGGTACTGAGCCAGTTGTTTGTTCCTGTGAGTGCACTTCTCTCTGTATATATATATATATATATAATGTATATGTTATGGGTAAAGTCAGAAATCTAGGATTACCCTCTGGGTAAAGCCTGAAGTATTGTAATTCCCCATCTACACAATTTTTTTTTGCCTCAAGGAAGGCGCCCCGCTGATTCTCTGGCCCCCCTTGAAACCCCTCCCCCCCAGGCAGAGGCAAAAATAGATAGTAAGAATTACAGTGCATTGTATATATGTTTGAAAAATGTATTTGTCATTGAAATGTGCTAAAAAGCAGGTCATTTTTTTCTTTAATCATATATATATATAGAATATGTGGGAATTACAGTGCAATGTATATATGTTTGATGCAGTGAGTCGATGAGTAGATTTATGATGTTACATGGGGCTTTACCCACAGCTCTGAGTAGACTTATGATGTTACTTCGGATTTAACTCAGAGCTGCTTGGGTAATCCTAGGATTACTCGGGTAATGCTAGGATTACCCAATTTCTGACTTTACCCGCAACATATATATATATATGTGTGTGTGTGTACATATGTATTTATAGGTGTATATTTGTATTTACAGACATATGTACACACACATATAAATACACACTGTGTATTTATTGTAAATTTTAAAATAGATATTCATATATATTATATATATATATATATATATATATATATATATACACACACACCTATGCCTCATGTATATTCAGTTAGGTCCGTAAATAATTGGACACTGACACAATTTTCATAATTCTGTCTCTGTACGCCACCACAACGGATTTGAAATTAAACAACCAAGATGCAATTGAAGTGCAGACTTTCATCTTTAATTTAAGGGGTTGAACAAAAATATTGTAATAAACATTTAGGATTTGCAACCATTTTCATACACAGTCCCCTAATTTCAGGGACTTAAATGTAATTGGACAAATTAACAAATCATAAATAAAATGTTAATTATTATTAATTCATTGAGAATCCTTTGCAGGCAATGACTGCTTGAAGTCTGGAACGAATGGACATCACCAAACGTTGGGTTTCATCCTTTGTAATGCTTTGCCAGGCATTTACTGAAGCTGTCTTCAGTTATTGTTTGTTCATAGGTTTTTCTGCCATAAGTTTTGTCTTCAGCAAGTGAAATGCATGCTCGATTGACTCGGCCATTGCAAAATATTACACTTCTCTGCTTTAATTTTTTTTTAGTCATTGTCGATCTGTAAAGTAAAGCGTCGTCTAATAACCTTTGCTGAATTTGGCTGAATCTGAGCAGACAATAAATCCCTTTAGACTTTATCAGACTGCTTCTGTCACTTCAATAAACACTAGCGACCCATTGCCATTGGAAGCCATGCATGCCCTTGCCATCACACAGCATCCGCCGTGTTTTACAGATAAAGTGGTATGCTTCAGATCATGAGCTGTTCTAAGCCTCCTCCATACTTTTTTCTTCCCATCATTCTGGTACAAGGTGATCTTAGTTTCATCTGTCTAAAGAAAGTTGTCCAGAACTAGGCTGGCTTTTTTTTTTTATAGATTTTTTTTGGCATAGTCTAATTTGGCCTTTCTATTCTTGAGGTATATGAATGGTTTGCACCTTGTGGGGAACCTTCTATTTTTGCTCTTGAGAAGTCTTCTCTTTATGGTAGACTAGGATGATATGCCTACCTCCTGGAGAGTGTTCTTCACTTGGCTGGATGTTGTGAAGGGGTTTTTCTTTACCATGGAAAGTATCCTACGTTCATCCACCACTGTTGTCGATGTCCAGGCATTTTTGTGTTGCAGAGCTCACCAGTGCGTTCTTTTTTTCTCAAAATGTACCAAATTGTTGATTTGGCCACTCCTAATGTTCCTGCTATCTCTCTGATGGATTTCTTTTTATTACCATTTAAATAAACAAGGTTGTAAACAATACAGTGAGATTTTTTTTCAACTCTATAGTCAATACTGTTGTGGATCTATAGTTGTATTAGGCAACATTTCTAAAATAAGCAGAAAACATAAATTATGCTTACCTGATAATTTTCTTTTCTTCTGATGGAAAGAGTCCACAGCTGCATTCATTACTTTTGGGAAATAAGAACCTGGCTACCAGGAGGAGGCAAATACACCCCAGCAAAAGGCTTAAATACTCCTCCTACTTCCCTCATCCCCCATTCATTCTGCAGAGGAACAAGGAACAGTAGAAGAAATATCTGGGTGAAAAGGTGCCCGAAGAATAAAAAACAAAGACGCCCAACATAAAAAAAGACGGGTGGGGAGCTGTGGACTCTTTTCATCGGAAGAAAAGAAAATTATCAGATAAGCATAATTTATGTTTTTCTTCCTAAATGGAAAGAGTCCACAGCTGCATTCAATACTTTTGGAAAAAACAATACCCAAGCTATAGAGGACACTGAATGCTAAAATGGGAGGGTACAATAGGCGGCCCATTCTGAGGGCACCAGGCCTGACTCCACTACCCAACAAAAAAAAACCTGCTTCGTCCGAAGCCGAGAAAAACAGAAAGGGAAAAGGCCCCAAGGACACTGACCAGCAGATAGCCCGGAACCCTAGGTAGAGACCGCAACATCAGACACAACTGAGCCAACAGTCCTCCAGAAGACACAGTCGCCCAACAGTCGGTCCCCCACCACACACCCTTTACTAGCGAAGGGAACTCCCGCCGAAACTCCCAAAGGAATAAGGCACGGAAGAACCAAATGGGAACCGAAAGTTACCACAAACTCCATAAAAGGAAAAAACCCCAATCAAACCAAGCTCGCAAGACCTAAAAGGGTCCTGACAACAACGGGAGGCAACGCCCAATCCAAATAGAAACCACAAGGTTTAGAACCGGAAGCAGAACAGAGAAAAAGTTCTCCCAACATCCTGCAAAGGATTGGAACAGCTAGCTAGCACTCGTCAAGGCTCAAACAGCTGTAGCTGGTTTTAAAGAGCAACCCTTCACTTGCCAGGCAGCAAGTCAATCAGCACCTAGGAACAACTGAAAACAGAGACCAAACATCATCCGAACTCAGAACCTTGAGGAGTTCTGGCAAAATTACATGTAGCAGACCAGGACGAGGTAAACACCTGAGTCAAGAACACGCAGCCATCCTCAGGATGACACAGAAGAAATTGCTTGCTAGAAGCGGCTACCGAAATGTAGAGTTCTAAACCTCCATTACAGAAGGCACACTTTAGGCAACCGAAACCACCAGACCTACACATAGGTCCCGAAATAAAAGGAGAGCACAGAATCTCAACGAGGACCAATGCGTCCTGCCGGGCCAGCCCAAGCATTGACAGGTCTGAAACCAGGGGACCAGAAACCCCCCGGGCTCAAACAACGAGCGGAAAAAATGGCACAGCCATTACAATAGTGCTCGGGTGTCAACCCGGAATACCACATGGAGACCGTCGACAAGGCCTTAGACCTAGAGGTCTAGCTAAAGTCCCAACATAGACTCAAGGCGGAGCGAGCAACTCTCGAAATTGACAGAACAACCCAGAGCGCGTACCTCTCTCTGAAATGGATTAACCCGTCTGTCCTAACCTCCTGAAGCCAGGAGAAGCCCTAAGATAGGGACCACACTTCCGAAAGAAGGATATAAGCCCCCCAAGACAAAGGGGGGCTGGCAAGCGGGCCGGAAGGATAGAGCGCCTGCCCCCAGGACACAGCTGTAGGCTGAACCGAGAGAACAAAACTCCAATGCCCTAACCTGGAAGGAATCCCCTGAAGATCTAACTGGCTAGCACACAAAGTACCATAGCTGCAGTAGTTCCACAGCGAACCCCTTTGCTTGCAGAGCAGCAAAGTCATCACACTATTTCAGCAAGCCAACCAAGGGAAACCGACCATAGGCAAAATGCAAGCCCAAGGGTCAACGGCACCCAGTCAAACCTGGTCTACTGAACCAGATCAACTAGCCCAACCAAAAGACACTGCCCAAGTTTCCTGGAACTGGGGACCCCGGGCCAGCTCTAGATCCTAACAGTCCGGTACAACCCACAACAAGATCCACAATGGAAATGCTGAGTGAAAAACTCATCCACCGGAAGAGCCAGAGCGAGGAGAGGTCCGAGCCCCCAAAATAAACAAGAACCCGGAAACTGAAATCCCCCATCTGATAAAAAAACAGACCCCCAGGAGATACCATACAATGTCCAAAGTAAAATGGACAATGAGAAAAACTTGCACATCCTGACCAGAAGACGAGACCCCCTTGCCAGAGTCCAACACTCCAAGGAGCTAAAGAAGCAAAGGTTGAAACAAGGTCACTAGAGCCATAGGCGCAACAGCCACCTATGACCAAGAGCAAGGGGGATACCTCGAGGACAATGTCTCTCGAACAAAGGTTAGCCTCCACATCACCCCCAAAAATCAGAGGAGAAGAAAGATGCAGAGCATCCCCCAGGTCCGGGTAGAACCCTAATCAGAGCTCAAGGAGACCACACTGCACATGTCCCTACAAAGGAACCAACTCCCGAAGGGAACCAGGTTCCCCTAAGGAACCCGAGGAATGGACGAAGTCCGCAAGGTCTCTAGAAGAGGACCACAGCAGGAACAAGTCCAAGGACAATTCCAGAGCCTCAGAAGGCAGAACCACTCAAACAGCAGTAAGGAGGTGATAAGCCCCCAGTCATCCCCAGAGAGGAAAGAAACTCTATGCCCCAATAAAATCGGAGCAAAGAGAGTGATGCAGCAGAACTCCAGAGACCCGGTCACCAGATTGAGTGCTGAATAAGGATCCTTTTAGAGTGTTTAGCTGAACTTGTAAATAAAAACAAGACACACAAATAATGTGAGCACTCAGCGCCCCACCGGACCAGCCAGGCAGAACAGGCGCCATGTGTCTGAACAAGCCACAGGACAAAAGATCTGAATTCCAGCAAGACAAGCCGCAGCTGGGGTCATAACTGTCAAGTTGGCTAAATCCTCCCTCAGAGGGGAAGGTAAAACAGACAAACCTAGGACTAATGTGTACCTTAACAAGCTTCCGAAGAAGCAACCAGAGAGAATTGATCCCAGAAGTTCCTGAAGGAAACACATAATCAAAATTTTAAAAAAATATAAAGGCAACCCGTAGGTTTACGCCCCAGGAAGAAAACAGGCATAACCGCAGGACCCGCCAAACGGAACCCTGATCTTCCAACAAAAATCTGGGAAAGATCTCAATAAGCAGACAATTTGGAAATTACGTCATCCTCTCATGTCTAATGAGGTGAGCCATTCAAAGTAGAATACAGCGGATTCCCGTATCGTTAAGGATAGAATCCTACAATAACTCAAAAATGTGTCTGAGTAAAACGTGAAGAAGCGCTATTCTGTAACGAAAGGCACAACAATCAGGGACAGCTACACCCGCAGGGTACTGTATAGGCCCACCCAAGGTTGGTAGACTCGGGATGATCAGGCACGAGCACAAACGCAAATAAACGCCTGGACTTTGCAGACGCATAATCGCCAAAAATATGTGAAAGTGAAAATGAGCTGCAACCTCCGGGGGGAACAAGCCGCCCTGTAAGGAGGGATAAACATAATCTGGGTTACCCGCATGTGTAGTAGTAGGGAGCGGTAGGGAACTCGCCTCTCGGAAGACAGAACACCCAGAGGCGGATGGCTCATCCCCAAGCCCGAGGAACAGGGCGCTCTATCACGGCATATTGAACATAACTGATTGACCTGTGTCAACGGGGCCAAATCGCATTCTTCACAAGTCAGCATCAGAATACTCCATAACTAGAAAGAGAATATAATATTATGGACTAAGAAAAAACTTAAACGGTACCTGACACCCACAATGGCTGAGGCACTAACCACCTCCTAGAACCAGACACAAGCAGACTCTAATTTTTCAGTCGCCACATGGTCAGGAGTGTGGAAATGGAAGACCAGAACGAAAACACGTCCAGTCACAAGGTGAACCGCACAGTCCAAAAAAAGCGCACCCAACCATAAGGTTGCATCACTTCCAAAGGCCTTTATGTTCTAAGCTAAGAGCCCAGTTAACACTACATATAAGCAGATTGAATCACATAACAAACATGATTAAAAAAAACCCTGTCCAATAATCCCCCTCAGGAGACATTAACCCTTGATTCCAAGATACCAAAGGAGCCTCACTGAGGCCCTATAAATATACTTAGTAAGTCCTGCAAGATAGTTCCTTACGGGAAACATTAATAAGTTACAGTACATTCTGATGAAGTAAAATGAAACAATCTTACCGGAATCTACACCATGGAACAGGCACACAGCCCTTCAAGTGTGACGAATAGAAGCAGCGCCTCCGCAATGGACTTGAGAGAAAAAAGCAGGCAGCGAAGCGAATTTCGACAACGCTGATTGCTTGTGGAGCTGTTAATATGAGTTGTGATGGTTTCGCAGAAAGACTCTCCCTGCATCACTGGACTCTAACTTTGATCCAGGCTCTCACTGAGAGACTGATAGGATTACTTAAATACTCCTGTCCAATGTCGAAGAGTACTACCCTCCATAAGAGACAACTTATGACACTTCGCTGCCAACCTCTTGGGACGAAAGGCAAAGAATGCCTGGGGGGATGAGGGAAGTGGGAGGAGTATTTAAGCCTTTGGCTGGGGTGTCTTTGCCTCCTCCTGGTGGCCAGGTTCTTATTTCCCAAAAGTAATCAATGCAGCTGTGGACTCTTTCCATTTAGGAAGAAAATTAAAAATATTATGGAGGCTCAAGGTGATCACTTGGCTATTCAAACATACAAAGGGACCCTGGATCCCCATGGCAAATACACTGGGTCACACAGGGTGGATAAAAATTTAAATAGGATTTATTTTTTTAAATGCTTTCTGAGGAAAAATCCATCTAAAGATAGTTGCTATTCAATATACATTATAATCCAAAGGTTATTCATAATGATATATATATTAGTTTTTAATTATATAGAAAGATGCTGTTTATTCATTGCTGTAATGTTTTGTATGAATTTTTTGATATGTAATAAAGATTTGTTTTCACGCTAAAACATTTTCCACAGTCAGAACATGAAATTGCCTTTTTCTGCTGTATGAATTTTCTGATGCATAATAAGATTTGATTTCCGAGTAAAACATTTTCCACAGTCAGAACATGAAAATGATTTTTCTCCTGTATGAATTTTCTGATGCATAAGAAGAGTTGATTTCCGAGTAAAACATTTTCCACAGTCAGAACATGAAAATGCCCTTTCTCCTGAATGAATTTTCTGATGCATAATTAGATTTGATTTCCGAGTAAAACATTTTCCACAGTCAGAACATGAAAATGCTTTTTCTCCTGTATGACTTTTCTGATGCATAATAAGATTTGATTTAAGAGTAAAACATTTCCCACAGTCAGAACATGAAAATGCTTTCTCCCCTGTATGAATTTTCTGATGCATAATAAGATTTGATTTCTGATTAAAACATTTCCCACAGTCAGAACATGAAAATCCTTTCTCCCCTGTATGAATTTTCTGATGCGTAATGAGATTTGATTTAAGAGTAAAACATTTCCCACAGTCAGAACATGAAAATCCTTTCTCCCCTGTATGAATTTTCTGATGTGTAATAAGATTTGATTTCTGAGTAAAACATTTCTCACAGTCAGAACATGAAAATCTGTTCTCCCCTTTATGAATTTTCTGATGCCTAATAAGAGTTAGTTTCAGAGTAAAACATTTTTCACAGTCAGAACATGAAAATCCTTTCTTCCCTATATGAATTTTCTGATGACGAATAAGATTTGATTCCTGAGTAAAGCATTTCCCACAATCAGAACATGAAAATTCTTTTTCTCCTGTATGAATTTTCTGATGAGCAACAATACTCTTTTTACAGTTAAAACATTTCCCACATATAGGACAGGAAAATGTTTTTCCTGTATGAATTTTTAGATGTTTAAGAAGATGTGATTTCTTAAGAAAACATTTCCCACATTCAGAACATAAATTTCCCACGTGGCTTCTTTGATTTTGAAGAAGATGTAAAGAAGCATCTGCAGTCTGATCATGATTATTGCAGTTCGTGAATTCCCCTGTCAATAAGAAACACAATGGGAGTAATGTTATTAATTAATTAAATAATTATTTTATAATGAGAACATAAAACTGTTCTGATTTAGTCATTCCCCTACACTTGTAGTAGACACTGTGAGAACTAGACATTTTTTAAGCTTCCATGCTAAGGCTTAAGGGCAATTTACTGGACATTAGGGACCATTTCTGAGAATTCACACTTAGTCAAAAACCAAACTAAATAGAAATGAATGTTGTTTTTCTACTTAGTGTATCTAGTCTTTTTAAAATTATGTCCACAGAAACTTTTAGTAATATAAAGATAAGTTTATGGGTTGAAATAACTGTAACTAATGCTTGCTTGCTTTTGGTTAAAACAAGGATGACTCTAGAACAACAAAAACAAAGAAAATGGCCCCAGGTGGTGTAGTATATCTAAGCAATATAAAAATCTTCATTAGAGAGAAGAATCTCACTCACGTGTCAACTACACCTTCTGGGATAATCAGCAGCTCCCCAGCCAGCTGTGTTACTCAGCAATTCTGTTATATCATTTAGATGATGATTATTTAGCTGAAAAAGCTTAAAGTGAAGGTAAACATTGATGAATCAAAGCCCGTTTTTTAAAAATACTATAAAAAACAGGGGTACTCTCATTCATCAAAGTTAACAAAGAAGCCGTTTTGATTAAAAACTTACCTCTCTCTCTTCTTTGCACAGCCAGAGCAGCTTCCCCTTCCTGGAAATCCTCTCTTCATATGTCATCAATGACTAATCCGGCTTCCTCCAATTAAAGCATGGCCTCAGGCAATGACTACCCTGGGGGGAAAGCCATGACTGGAGGAAGCCAGATTAGTCATTGCTGACATGTGAAGAGAGGAAATACAGGTGGGGTAAGCTGCTCTAGCTGTGAAAAGAAAAAAAGGTAAGTTTTTTAATAAAAATGGCTGCTTTGTAAACTTTGATGATTGAAAGTGTCCCTGTTTTTAATAGTATTTTTAAAAAACGGGCTTTCATTCATTAAAGTTTACCTTCACTTTAAAGACCCCAATACAGCTAAACCAAAAAGATATCAACTTGTGACAAATCTCCAAAATAACATCAAACCACCACAGTTAGTGAATTAACTCTAAATAGACTGAGCATTTACATCACAGCAATGCGGGGTTAAGTGTAAAAGCGCTTTAATATGCAACATAAATGATTGTTTTATTGTTTAAGAATGTTACATTTATGACATATATTCTTTACTTATAATAAAGACCAGATTATCCTTTTTTTATAAAAATTAATATGTAAACTAAACTATATTAGTGAACATACACATCACAAGTACACTCACTTGTGCCCTGTATGCGTGTGATGTGCATGTTCACTAATATGTACACGCATCTCTGCCGTTTCCCAAGACCCGTCAAACACCCACTCACCTGTGTTGTTTCCCACAGACACATCTCACACTTACATTCAACTGTGCCATGCAATCTCACACATACACTATCTGTGCCCTGTTTCCCACAGACATGTCACACACAAACACTTACATGTGCCCCTACATCCCTCTAAAGTGTCACACACGTACACTCACATTTGCCCTGATTTCCTCAGACATGTCACACACGTACACTCAAATGTGCCCTACTTCCCAAAGACATGTCACACACATACACTCAACTGTGCCCTGTTTCCCACAGACATGTCAGTTACACTCACCCATGCCCTGCATCCCTCTCACGTGCCACATACACTCACTTGTGCCTTGCTTCTCTTAGACATAACACCTGTATACTCACATGTGCCCTGCTTTCCTCAAATATGTCATACATGTACACTCACCTATCCCCTGCTTTCCACAGACATGTCACACACTTACACTCACCTGTGCCCTGCATCCCTCTCATGTGTCACTTATATACACTCACCTGTGTATATACACTCACGTGTCACACACCTACCTGTACTTATATTGTCACATATTTCCTGCTCTGCAGCTTCTGCCATATTTCTTTGCCACTGATCTTCTGTTTGTTCCATGTTACATGAAATTTTAGCATAATTTTCACCTGAAGAAATAAAAATAAAAAAAATAAAATAAATAAATAACTCTTTACAATTTCTGTAGTATCTTTTTTAAAAAGGGTTTAAAACAAAATGTGAAAAACTGTGTAATTTAAGCTAAATACGCCTGAGCCTACACCACTAGCAGTCACATCAGTAAGAAACAACAGTAAATACAACCGGGTGTCATGCAGTAAAGTGAGTTAATTAGTATCAGTTATTTTATTTGCTGCAAATACAGCCCCAATTGTAACCAATTCCTATGTAAGACGTATTATAGGGTTTTGTGAATTTTTAAAATAATATCCATTCTCCCTTGCTTATTAAAATCTCACTATAGCCCATTTAAATTATCTTAATTACGGAAATCGCGGGTAACTCGAGGGCGGCAGACATTCTGTGGGACCCAGAGGCACTCACTAAATCGGGGAATAATAGGTCAACTATAACACTAGAGGCCATACGCCTGTGGAATAAGATAGTGAGAGGGATGGGACTTGTGTAGGTCAGACTCAATGTTAAGGCCTGTTAAGCTCTTGCTGCCAAAAGACCTGAGTAGATTAGTAGATAAGTGGGTGAATAAGGGTCTATATAGGGTGGCTGACTTTCTACCTAGCTCCAAAATGATCACGTTTAACCAGATGAGGGAACAAATTGAGCCGGAAATGCTACACTGGTTTATATACTTACAAGTTAGTTCAGCAATAGCAGCATACACATCAAATAAGAGGCCACGTCAGGTCACAGAGCTGGAAAGAATGGTAATGGCACCAAATAGGGGGAAAAAACTGATTTCTAGGATTTATATTTTAATACAGAAAGCTAAACACGAGTCTAAACTAGCTATAACAGAGAGATGGGAGGAAGACACATCAGAAAGGAGGGAGATCAGTGAGTGGAATGAAATGATGTTAAATTCTTATAAGGGTCTGGTTAGTGCTGACATGAGAGAAAATCGCATCAAGGTGATGTATAGATGGCACCTGACACCCGAAAGAACAGCTCACTTTGTCTCATCGCATAGTGGGCATTGTTATAGGGGATGTAAGGAAAGAGGCACATTTAGGCACATGTGGTGGGATTGTCAGGGAGTTCAGGCACTATGGGGGCAGCTATCAGAATTGATAAGTAGACTGCTGGAGGAAAGGGTGACCCTCACGATGTCGCAAGCCTTATTACACGATGAGGTAAAACCATTCAACTCGACGGTTAACAGGTTTATCAGAATATTATGCACATGCTGAGAATATGCATAGCTCGGCACTGGAAAGTTGGGGTGCCGTCCTTGGCAAGAGGTTGTAGGAAAAATAACAGATACATACACCCTGTCAGAATTAGCTGCTTGGAAGTTGGGACAACCAGAGCAGTTCCAGAAGATATGGTTTTATTGGATTCTGAGATCAGAACCATATATGAGGGAGGGGGAACGGAGATAACCATATAGATGGCGAGGGATGGAAGTATTAGACCCATACGAGTGTGAAGGCTTGAGATAGGGATATAACTCTAGGAGTAGTAGAGGATAGATCTAGGCATACTTATATAAAAAAAATTTTTTAGTTAATTATATTGGCACCTCCTGGAGGGGGGGAGGGATGGTTAGTTGGGGTGGGGGGAGGGTGGGGTTAATATATTGTAGTACGCTGTTAAATGTACTAGGCTGGCTCGTTATTTTATAAGATTATAGAGGCACAAGGTCATGGCCATTGGACTACTATTATGAGTAACAGTGATGTTGTATCCAGCATATGACGCCTCTCTTAGCAAGACAGCCTATGCAAACACGTGATTGTGAATGATGTTGTTGTTGTATTAACAATTTTATACTCAATAAAAATTATTTCAACATAAATTATCTTAATTATGGTCTTCAATGATTTGGATAGAACATACAATTTTAAAAAACTTTCTAATTTACTTCTATTATCAAATTTGCTACATTATCTTGTTAGCCTTTGCTGAAGGAACAGCATTGCACAGCTAGATGAACACATCTAGTTAATCAATCACAACAGACAAATGTATGCAGACACCAATCAGCAGCTAGCTCCCACTAGTGTAGGATATGTGTGTATTCCTTTTCAACAAGGGATACCAAGAGAACAAAGCACATTTGAAAATAGAAGTGACTTAAAAAGGGTATTTAAAACGGTTATGCTCTATCTAAATCATGCAAGTTTAATTTTGTCTTTCCTATCCCTTTAACTGCTGAGCCATTTAATACCCTTGTGCTGAAGCGGGTTTTCAGTCTTTTGCTATAATTATATCTAGAATTCAGCCCTACATAAGTTATATCACAATCACCACACATAAAAACATAATTTATGTAAGAACTTACCTGATAAATTAATTTCTTTCATATGGCAAGAGTCCATGAGCTAGTGAAGTATGGGATATACAATCCTACCAGGAGGGGCAAAGTTTCTCAAACCTCAAAATGCCTATAAATACACCCCTCACCACACCCCCAATTCAGTTTAACGAATAGCCAAGTAGTGGGGTGATAAAGAAAGGAGTAAAACACATCAACAAAGGAATTTGGAAATAATTGTGCTTTATACAAAAAAAATCATAACCACCATAAAAAAGGGGTGGGCCTCATGGACTCTTGCCAATATGAAAGAAATGAATTTATCAAGTAAGTTCTTACATAAATTATGTTTTCTTTCATGTAACTGGCAAGAGTCCATGAGCTAGTGACGTATGGGATAGCAATACCCAAGATGTGGAACTCCACGTAAGAGTCACTAGAGAGGGAGGGATAAAAACAGCCATTTTTTGCCTTAAAAAAATTAATCCACAACCCAAAATATAAATTTATTCTCATAAATGAAAGAAAAACTTAAAACATAAGCAGAAGAATCAAACTGAAAACAGCTGCCTTTAGAACTTTTCTACCAAAAACTGCTTCCAGAAGAAGCAAATACATAAAAACTGTAGAATCTTAGAGACCAAGTTGTGCTTTGCAAATCTGATCAAACTGAAGCTTCATTCTTAAAAGCCCACGAAGTGGAGACTGATCTAGTAAGAATTAGCTGTAATTCTCTTGAGGGGGCTTGACCCGACTCCAAATAAGCTTGATGAATCAAAAGCTTTAACCACAATGCCAAAGAAACGGCAGAAGCCTTCTGACCTTTGCCTAGAACCAGAAAAGATAATAAACTAGACTAGAAGTCTTCCTAAAATCTTTAGTAGCTTCAACAAATATATTTCAAAGCTCTAACCACATCCAAAGAATGTATGATCTTGCCAAAGAATTCTTAGGATTAGGACACAAGGACAGGGACAACAATTTCTCTAATAATGATGTCAGAATTCACAACGTTAGGTAAGAATTAAAATGAAGTCCGCAAAACCGCCTTAACCTGATGAAAAAATCAAAAAGGAGATTCAAGAGCATATAATTCTGAACTCTTCTAGCAGAAGAGATGGCCAAAAGGAACAACACTTTCAAGAAAGTAGTTTAATGTCCAAAGAGTGCATAGGCTCAAATGGAGGAGCATGTAAAGCCTTCAAAACCAAATTAAGACTCCAAGGAGAAGAGATTGATTTAATGACAGGCTTGAACCAAAACCTGTACAAAACAGTGAATATCAGGAAGCTTAGAAATCTTTCTGTAAAATAAAACAGAAAGGGCAGAGATTTGTCCCTTCAAGGAACTTGCAGACAAACCCTTATCCAAACCCATCCTGAAGAAGCTGGTAAAATTCTAGGAATTCTGAAAGAATGCCAAGAGAATTTATGAGAAGAACACCCATGAAATATAACTCTTCCAAACGCGATAATAAATCTTTCTAGAAACAGATTTACGAGCCTGTAACATAGTATTAATCACTGAGTCAGAGAAACCTGTATGACTAAACCACTAGGCGTTCAATTTCCATACCTTCAAATTGAATAATTTGAGATCCTAATGGAAAAACGGACCTTGAGACAGAAGGTCCGGGCCCTTAATGGAAGTGGCAAAGGTTGGCAACTGGGACATCCGAACAAGATCAGCAATACCAAAACCTGTGAGGCCATGCTGGAGCCACCAGCAACACAAACGATTGCTCCATGATGATTTTTGGAGATCACTCTTGGAAGAAGAACTAAAAAGTGGGAAAATATAAGCAGGTTGATAACATCAAGGAAGTGTCAACGCATTCACTGCTTCCGCCCTGAGGATCCCTGGACCTGACAGGTACCTGGGAAGTTTCTTGTTTAGATGAGAAGCCATCAGATCTATTTCTGGAAGGCCCCCACATCTAAACAACCTGAGAAAAACACATCTGGATGGAGGGACCACTCCCCCGGATGTAAAGTCTGACGGCTGAGATAATCCACTTCCCAATTGTCTATACCTGGAATATGAACCGCAGAAAATTAGACAGGAGCTGGATTCCGCCCAAGCAAGTATCCAAGATACTTCTTTCATAGCTTGGGGACTATGAGTCCCAAGTATTTATCAACATTTGGTTAATAAAAAGATATAAACAGGTATATACAACTGATATATATATATAAACTTGTTGTCTAATTGTGAGCTTCTTATCTATTTGTTTCTAATTAGCTCTACTAAGTTGCACAGAGAGATTGCCAAGTTTTACTTTGATCTCCAACAATACAGATCATTCTGTTAGTCACTACTAGTGACCGCAAAGATTTCCTCTAAGTCACCACTGTTAGTGACCGCAAAGACCACTTTTAAGTCACAATCTGTAACCGCAAAGATATAACCGCAAGTTAATACATGCAAGTCACAATCTGTGACTGCAAAGACCTTGCTGTATAACATCACTGATGTCCGGTAAAGATTCTACTCCTAGTCACCACTTGTGACCGCAAAGACCCCACCACTAGTCACCTCCGTGACCGCAAAGACCTCATTACAGTCACAACAAGTGACGCCAAGTCCCACTATGCTAACACAGAAAGTGAGATACACATAGCCTAAGGTTAAGATCTCCCTCTCTAACCCTAAAGGTCACGTGTTCAATTCCCACCACTACAAGTGACCGCCAAGTCCACACTGCGAGGATTGCATTATAGTCACTGCACCGTGACCGCCAAAGTTTAACATCCAAGTCACTGAATGTGACCGCAAAGACCACACTAAAAGAGAAATCAGGTGTGCCAGAGACCAGCATAAGTTGCAATCTCCCCCAAGACTCCCTAATTACACACGGAATAGGGGAATACACCTTCTGATACACTACAGATTAAAGTTAAAAAAATTGCAACATAATAAGCACTTGACAGAATATCAAGGATCACTGGTTACAATACAACTATATTGAAACAGATACGATCACAAGTGTGACGTAGGAAAAGTCACATGACATATTTTTAAATACCAGGTCTCTCACTAACGGACTGTTAACACACACCCGCCACAATAGCGGGGAGGTCATCTCGTTTGGATCTTTAAGTTTTTTTAATCCAATTTCTGGACATTATCATTTGTAACACTATATAACAGGTACCTGATTATCAAATAGCGGAAAATATATACTACAGTTATTCAATAGTTTTCTATGATGAAATCGATGTTATAAGGGAGACGTCCCTTTTTATTTTATGTATGCTTTTAACAAGTTATTAAATTTCTGTCTAATTATACAAATGTTTTATTAGTTTTTATATATAGATAAGAAGCTCACATTAGACAACAAGTTTATATATATCAGTTGTATATACCTGTTTATATCTTTTTATTAACCGAATGTTGATAAATACTTAGGATTACCTACAATAAATATATAATAACAACATTGCAGTAATACATTAAATATTTATCCAATCACAAAATACAATATATTCAAATTATAGAATTTAACTAAATACTCTACCCGTGCTAATCTAGCGCTGGACTACATTCACTACATATCAACCACTGTTTTCTTAAGAGGGTATACATTAGTCTAGCAGGGTCAATTCTCCAGCGCCTCATCTTTCTCACTACCAGACTATGAGTCCCACCCTGATGATTGACATATGCCACAGTTGTGATATTGTCTGTCTGAAAACAAATGAACGGTTCTCTCTTCAACAGAGGCCAAATCTGAAGAGCCCTGAAAATCGCACGGAGTTCAAAAATATTTATTGGTAATCTTGCCTCTTGAGATTTCCAAACCCCTTGTGCTGTCAGAGATCCCCAAACAGCTGCCCAACCTGAAAGACTCACATCTGTTGTGATCATAGTCCAGGTTGGATGAACAAAAGAGGCCCCTAGAACTATACGATGGTGATCTAACCACCAAGTCAGAGATAGTCGAACATTGGGATTTAAGGATATTAATTGTGAGATCCTTGTATAATCCCTGCAACATTGGTGCAGCATACAAAGCTGGAGAGGTCTCATATGAATATGAGCAAAGGGGGATCGCGTCCGATGCTGCAGTCATGAGACCTAAAACTTCCATGCACATAGCTACTGAAGGGGAATGACTGAGACTGAAGGTTCCGACAGGCTGAAACCAATTTTAAAATGTCTCTTGTCTTTTAGAGACATAGTCATGGACACTGAATCTATCTGTAAACCTAAAAAGGAGACCCTTGTCTGAGGAATCAAAGAACTTTTTGGTAAATTGATCCTCCAACCTGTTTTCGAAGAAACAGCACTAGTTGATTTGTGTGAGATTCTGCAGAATGTAAAGACTGAGCTAGTACCAAGATATCGTCCCAAATAAGGAAACACTGCAATACCCTGCTCTCTGATTAAAGAGAGTAGGGCACGAGAACCTTAGAAAAGATTCTTTGAGTTGTCGCTAGGCCAAAAGGAAGAGCGACAAACTGGTAATGCTTGTCTAGAAAGAGAATCTCAGAAATTGATAGTGATCTGGATGAATCGGAATATGAAGATATGCATCCTGTAAGTCTATTGTGGACATATAATGCCTGTGCTGAACAAAAGGCAGAATAGTCCTTATAGTCACATTTTTAAAGTTGGTACACTTACATAACGATTCAAAATTTTCAGATCCAGAAATGGTCTGAATGAATTTTCTTTCTTTGGACAATGAATAGATTTGAATTAAAACCCCCAAACCTGTTCCTGAAACGGAACCAGCATGAATACCCTTGAAAACTCCAGGACCCTCTAGTTATGAAGCTCCGTATTTACCTGCATCTGCCGGCCCAATACGCTCGCCTTACATCGCCGCCCACGGACCTGAATACGTTCCTCAAAGTTATCAAGAAAGCTGTCAAGAAGCCGCGCACCAAGTAGGGAGCGGATGAGTAGCGGACTGTTAAACTGACAGTCATCGATCTCCACTGCTCATCGGCTTCTTCGCAGCTTTCTTGATAGCCTGTCACTAAGCACCCACCACTATACTATACTGTTTTACCCCCTAAACTGCCGCTCCCGGAGCCCCCCGCAACTGAATAAAGTTATTAACCCCTAAACCAAACGCCCTCGGACCCCCCGCTGCCCACCTACAATTATACTTATTAAACCCCTCTCCTGCCGATCCCGGACCCCGCCCGCAAATAAATTAATTGTTTAAGCCCTAAACCACCGCACCCGAAACGCCCGCCGCCACTTACATTACCAATTTATTAACCCCTATCCTGCCCCCCCCCACACCACCGCCACCTACATTACATTGATTAACACCTAATCTACCCCCCCCTACACTGCCTCCACTATATTAAAAGAATTAACCCCTTAAACCTGAGTCTAACCCCAATACCCCCCTAACATACGCCCTAGATTTAGAGTTCTGCGTTAGCCGTCAAAACCAGCGTTAGGGGGTCCTAACGCTGGTTTTGGCCGCCCGCTGGTATTTAGAGACAGTCAGGAAAGGTATTCAACACACAAGGATAACAAGGGCACTATATAGGCAAGCTCCTCACTTAGTTTCAATTATTTAAGATACTGTATTGAAATTTAGTATCTATATTCTATATTCCTTTGAGGAGTGGTGCTAGCATCTAGTACTGAACTTGCAAACAGATTGGGATTAGTTCCCAGGAAAGAAATGCTATGTAGCACTCTCTGCCCAGACTGGGGTAGAGCCACTGATGCCTTTTAAAATTTAACTTTTATTTCTCACTTTAAAAAAGGGTGAACACAGACAAACAAATTAAAATCTCTCTATCTCTGAATAGCAAATGTCAATTATTTCTGGTTTTTGTCGAATTGCTCAAGTGACCGGCTTTTTTAATACTTATGTATGTGGTTTAGTTAGACTAGTCGGTACTTTATTTTATTAATGTAACCAGATTGATCACAAACTTGTAATGGGTATTGGTTTGTATTTGGTAGTCTCTTATATTCTTCGAGACTTAAATTAGTGTAAAGTAGGTTGTAATTAAACCTGAGTGACAGCAGGATTGTCAGATTTTATTTATATTAATACATAGAACTTGGTGATAGTTGGGTATCTTGAGATCTGTTTTATTTAATTATGTAAAGGTACGTGTGCCTCTTGTTTGGGTATCTCTTATATTCGAGGTTATTACATGAATTCTTTCCACATTATGATTGGAAACCTGTGATTTTTCTTCACTCCTTATAAATAAAGTGATCTCATATTTGTGTTGCGTGTGTTTTTACTGTATAGTTCAGAATACTTGATTCAATAAAGACACCAATTTGCCTGAATTTTAACGAGTAGTTTTGCTCTAGGACCACTATTCAAAATCTTTCTTTTTGTCTTGTTTAATTTTTTATGCAAACCCTTTTTCATATGGATGGCGGGGGTGATTATGTATATATATATATATATCTCTCTGTCTCTTTCTTTACTGGGTGCTCAGAGACTGTTTTTGTTTATAGTTCCACCATCCACCTTTAGATTTTATTCCACTTATTAGTACTTGGCTTCTATGTATTGGGTATATTCCCAAGGTAACCATATAGAATGTAATTCTGCAGTGTTATTTTAAGCGTACAATGTTGCAACACTTTAATTTCGGTTTTTGCTAGGAATTGAAACACTGGTTATCTTTATAATGAAAGCTTGTTTTTAATTTTACTCTTTTATCACACGTAATGTGTAATTCTGAAGTGTTTTTATAAGTTTACGATATTACAGCACTCTCGTTTTGTTTCCTTGCTGTGGGCTCTGATATCTGTGATTGTAAAATATGTTCTGCCTCTGAGTTTCGGTTTCACTCAATACTCATAGCCATAGCTGATAGATGTACTTCTATGTGAGTTATTAAATATATTCAGCCTCTGAGTTTGGTTTCACTTGATACCCATTAACCTTAACTGATAATTATACTTCTATGTAAGTCATTACCAACACCCGGTATTGTGTCGTTATGTTTACTTGTAATAAATTTCTAACAACGGTTCCCTGACTGCCGCTCTACGCTGTTGTTCACTACAGCTGAGTGTGGCAGTGTACTATATCTTTATGGTTTTACTTGTAATACTATTTACCATAATTCCCTGGCTACCGCTCCATGCTGTTATTCACTACAGCTTAGTAATGCAGTGTGTCACTAATGCTAAGTCAGGTTCGGTTATAAGTCTATTAGCAGCCGATTGCCTTTGCTGGGTTAAGTTCCCTTGTAACACTAGTGCGGTTACTCTCGGGTTGTTTGTTTAAATAAAGTTACCCATAAGTTCTGTTTCGGTGCTTATCAAGTTTTAACCCTTACACCACTGGCATGCATTCACACACTGTCTATTACGCTTCCCATTACTTGTTCGTTTTTTACACTATTGGAGATAGATTACATTAAAATACATATATATCGCACTTTAGTGGGACCCCATTGTCCCACACAACCCCCCTGACGCGTTTCGCCAGTTACGGCTTTATCAAAGGCTGAATATATTTAATCACTCACATAGAAGTACATCTATCAGCTATGGCTATGAGTATTGAGTGAAACCGAAACTCAAAGGCAGAAACATATTTACAATCACAGATATCAGAGCCCCACAGCAAGGAAACAAAACGAGAGTGCTGTAATATCGTAAACTTATAAAAACACTTCAGAATTACACATTACGTGTGATATAAGAGTAAAATTAAAAACAAGCTTTCATTATAAAGATAACCAGTGTTTCAATTCCTAGCAAGAAACCGAAATTAAAGTGTTGCAACATTGGTACACTTAAAATAACACTGCAGAATTACATTCTATATGGTTACCTGGGAATATACCCAATACATAGAAGCCAAGTACTAATAAGTGGAATAAAATCTAAAGGTGGATGGTGGAACTATAAACAAAAACAGTCTCTGAGCACCCCAGTAAAGAAAGAGACAGAGATATATATATATATACATAATCACCCGCCATCCATATGAAAAGGGTTTTGCATAAAAAAATAAACAAGACAAAAAGAAAGATTTTGAATAGTGGGTCCTAGAGCAAAACTACTCGTTAAAATTCAGGCAAATGGTGTCTTTATTGAATCAAGTATTCTGAACTATACAGTAAAAACACACGCAACACAAATATGAGATCACTTTATTTATAAGGAGTGAAGAAAAATCACAGGTTT
>NW_026512214.1:0-60663 GCF_027579735.1 Bombina bombina
CTATAGTTAGATCTGGAATTAACAATAGCATCCCTCTTCGAACCGAGATAAAATGCTTTCTAGTAATTACCCTGGGGTTACTTGAGGTATCGGGAACTTTTTTACAAATACCATTGTGTAACATGTTAATGCTTTTGTTTTCCTACTCCTTGCAGGAAGGTTGCCTTTGCTCCTGGGGGAGCTTACAGCATGGGGAGCTTGAGCTTCGGGGGCCCTGCGCCCTGGTCTGTCTGCACTTCTCTTCCCTGTCTCAGTGTGAGTACTCAGTCTTGGCACATCCTACCTTTATTAGTGCAACATGGCTCTGCACTGCACTCATGAACATTCACACAGCGACACTTTAGTCACCCCCAGATAAGATATTTTAAATATTGCACACTTGCATAAAAAACTTGTTCCCCTAGAGATTGATTGATACCTGGCAACTCTTAAATTATGGCGCTGAGGTGTAACATAGTCTCATGGAATGTTGGGGGTATCACTTCCCCCCACAAAGCAGCAAAAAACAACATTATTTGAACTTGATACACACCAATATAGCGCTCCTCCAAGAGACCCATTTGACCCAAGAGGAGCACGATAAATTAAAGATTATATGGGTGGTGCACATTATAAATGCACCAACGGAAGGTAGGAAGAGGGGGTAGCGATATTGGTCAGGAAGGGACTACCACTTACATTCACGGACACGTACGCTGACGTTAAGGGCCGTTACATTATTAAAAACTTGCACATAGCTTCCAAAATTTAACTACTTTGTAATTTATATGGTCCGAATAATCTCTGCCCCGAGTTCTGGCAACACCTGCAGACATGTCTTCATAGATGTAATGAGTTTCCAGCCATAATTGGTGGAGATTTCAATATGGCACAAATGTTTCTGCTCAACAGTTTTCTGGAACCCCCACAAACCCAAACCCTACGCATCAATACACAAAGGCAAAAGGGAGAAACTAAACTAACCTTAGGGTTTAAAGAAGGTTTGGGGTTAGTAGACCTTTGGAGGTTGCGTAATCCGGAGGATAGGAATTTCACATGCATGTCCAAATCACATCATACTTTATCCAGGATTGACTATTTCCTTACATCCCCCAGTCTGACACCCATTATTTATTCTACTACTATACACCCAATTGCCATCTCAGACCATGCACCTATTTCAATTATGCTAGAGCCCAATCTCAACGACAGACCACATAAAGCGTGGAGTTTCCCCTCTTATCTTTATAATTAGACTGATTTTTGCCAGCAGCTACGCTCTTACTGGCTAGATTATACCACAGACAATGCTCAACACCAGCATGATTTAGACCTGTTTTGGCATGCATATAAGGCTGTCCTGAGAGGTAGGATCACAGCTTACACTGCACATATCAAAGCTATGGCCAAAAAGGTCACTACTCAAATGCTTAAAAACCTCTTGGAAGCATATAACGCCTACCTACACCACCCCAAGCACCAATCTCGACAACTATACTACAGCCAAAAGCAGGAGAGGGACACCCAAATCCAGATGCTAGATAATGCGTACGCAGTACACCGGCAGGGCAAATTCTATAGATATGGAAATAAAGCTGGCAAACTCATGGCAAACATGGTTAGAATAGTCACACCCAAATCTAACATTCCAGTGATTAACACTGACAGAGGTTTCCGTGCAGACACCCCTACAATCATGAAAGAATTTGTGTCCTTTTACACTAATCTGTACGCCAAGCAAAATATCTCAGAGACAGACAAGCAATGTTTCTGGAATAATATAGCCATCCCAAGATTAACGCAAGACCAACAATCCTCCCTCAATGCCCCTATACGAACCCAAGAAGTAGTAGCTGCCATTAAAAATTGGGGAAAGCGGCGGGTCCAGATAGTCTTCCTATAGAGAACTATAAAATCCTTATTGCTGACATAGTGCCCACTCTGTCGTTGTTGTTTTCTGAGTACCTATCGGGAAGATCAACACCTGATCCTAGGTTCACAGATGCTAACATCTGTATCATACCAAAGCCAGATAGGGATCCCACTCTGCCCTCGTCCTACAGGCCGATTTCACTACTGAACGGGGATTACAAGCTGTTCACCAAAATCTTGGGGGATAGATTAGCGGTGGTTCTCCCATCTTTAGTACACCCGGACTAGACTGGGTTTGTCAGACAGCGCTCCTCAGTTACCAACTTGAGGAAAACACTAGCAGTTATCTCACAATACGACCACTGTTCGATCTGGCCATTGAGCCGCTAGCATGTTATGTACGGCAGCATTGTGCAGGCCTCCAGATCAATAGACAACACTTGCATCTTTCCTTGTTTGCGGACTATCTTCTACTATACATTAGCAACCCCACTCTAAACATACCTAGATTACTCGATATTTTGATAAGATTCAGAAACTTTACAGTTTATAAAATCAATGTTGACAAGTCAGAAGTAACATGGCTTCAAAACAAAAGCGACACCTCCCTCAGCAACACAAACCTCAAAATCAAATATCTAGGCATCCACTTGCATGTCGACCCCATGCGTATTTACCATCTTAACATCCCGAAAACCATAACCAATATACAAAGCCTCATCCGGGGATGGCTTTGAAAATGATAGCCTTACCCAAGATATTATACCCTTTACAAATGCTCCCCTTCCTACTCCATAGCAAAGGCTTACAAGCTCTCTCTACCACTTTTGCCTCATTTGTATGGAATTAAAGGAAACACAGGAGTTATCTATGCCGTTAGATGTGGGAGGTCTCAAATTCCCGAACATTCAATGGTACAACTGGGCAACCCTAGCTAAAATAGTCTTGGATGGCTAACTGGTTCAGAATACTTCAGCCCCTCTGTAGAATCCGACATCGCAGCACCCCTCCATTTAGCCTACCTCTCACACGCCAGTCTGTCTAATCTCCCTCACCCCATCTCCCGAAATATATTATTTTGAGATCCACTAAGAGCATAGAACAAACTGTGCAGATTCTGTGGCATAGATCATAAGGTATCCAGATATCTACCCATACAGGGGAATCCTAAATTCATTTCTGGCTACACCACGCGAGCCTTCCAGGAGTGGAGGGCCCATGAGCTGACCTCTATCGCGCAAGTAATTAACCCTATTACACTTCAAATTCTCCCCTTTTATAGCCTCCGGGAAACCTATGACATACCTTTTAGCTCTATGTTCGCATATTTTCAATGTAGACATTATGTCCAGGCTCTTATCTCGGCCAACCTACTTACAACAACAAACTCCAACCTAGACAGACTGTATTGTATGACAAAGCAGGGGTCACTCTCCATCACGCAAATCTATAACATGATTATAGCTCATCTTGAGCAACCTATAATGCAAAATATACACACCAAATGGCAGGAGACGAGGGACATTTCAAATCACCTTACAGGAGGTCACTACAAGTTTTTCAGAGGGCCACACTCTCCAATTCATCAAGCATATATCTTACCGAAATTGAGAACTAAATGGGTCCCCCAGGTGCTAGACATATGTAATAAGTGCTCAGCCACATCTCCTGACCTTGTACATCTCATGTGGGATTGCCCAAAACTGAAGAGATTATGGGGCAAAGTTGTGCACCGCAGCACCAAAAATTCTTGCATTCAGTGATTTTGTTGACTAGGAAGCTAATCCTGCAGTATTGGGTCTCTACTAAGGCCCCTCCTTTAAAAAATTATTAAATGCAGTACAAGCCAGGAGTTTTCTTTGATGATAGAGACGGGAGTGCAGGTCCTCGAACTCGGGTTCAGCTCCCCTCCTCCCCTTTTTTTTCTTCCCCCTTCCTCTCAGAGCAAAGGTTTAGAGAGTTATGGCCTTTTATTTTATTTTATCTTACTTTATCTTATTTTATTGATCTACTTACTTTACTAGTTTTTGTTAATTTAATTGTTAGATATAGTTTACTTTGTGTGTTGTATCTGGGAACCGGAATTGTCAATATGCCATGTGTCACAGAGAATTAACAAGATGAGGCACATTGAACAGTGTGGCTGCACCAACGAGGCATGCTATTCAATGGAAAGGTCCCGCCTCTAAATAGAACCATCTACTATGACTTTGTATGTACATGTCATTTGTTAAATGTTTGTTAGCCTTGGTTTATCATATGTGTTATACCTCAGAGCCAAAATTGTTTACCACAGCACATGTCATAGTCAACTGAAGAGATGACACACATTCTATCCCTTGATAAAAAGGACTGAGTTAAAGAAACATAGCATTTAATGGCAAGGTTCCACTTTTAACTAGAGCTACTTAATCTAGTTACATGCACATGTTATTTGTTAGTTATTGAAAGTATTAAAACCAGACCTACATCTAGACATGGCGATCGCATGCTTTTGGCGATGTTGTCCTGCCCCGATGTGGTGGGGGAGGATGTCGCGCTCACTAAATCTTTTTTATGTGAATTCGTTGTCTCTGTACTTGTATTTTCCATGTTGTGATGGATCTGGATTATAAATAAAGTTTAAAAAAATATATATAATATAGTGGGAATATTTTAAAGCAATATCCTTGTTTGTGTGAGCAGATAGGCACTGCAGCGAGCTTGCTGAACGTATTCACTATAACTATGTAAAGATGCATTTATGTTAAAGGGACACTAAACCCAAAAAAATGATTTAATGATTCAAGTAGAGAATACAATTTTTTAAACATCATTCCAATTTCCTTCTATTATCTAATTTTCTTCATGTTTTAGATATCTTTTGTTTAAGAAATAGCAATGCACATGGGACAGCCAATCACACAAGGCATCTATGTGCAGCTACCAATCAGCAGCTTCTGAGCCTATCTAGATATGCTTTTCAGCAAAGGATATCAAGAGAATGAAGCACAATAGATAATTAAAGTAAATTAGAAAGTTGTTTAAAATTGCATGCTCTTTCTAAATCACGAGAGAAAAATTGGGTTTCATGTCCCTTTAATGTGCAATTATCATCATTCTCTATTGATGTTAAATAAATGATAGATTAAAACCCATATATCATATTTGAATCTTTTATTTTCTGTATTACACATGTGCATGATTACATTGAAATATCAAGCACAAAGCCTATGGATATTTATGAACTTATTAATAGATTTACATAATTAAAAACAAAAAATAAATAAAGCTAATTTATTATATATGATATTGAATATTCATTTCCATGGACCATTTTAGGTGTCTCTGATGTGTCCATTGTCCCCTTACAGCCTAGGACAGATGCCCTGGAGATGACAATCGTCAGCATCTCCTCCTATGGCTTGTACTTGGACCTCCACCTGTCCCACAGACATATTTTATCTCTTGTGCCATTTTGGACTTTGTCTCCCTCCTGCAGTTGTGGCACGTGTATTTACACTAGCAAGGGTGCTAAACAGCATACTGCAACTCTGATTTTACCCATAGCTTGTTACAGAGACTAGGTCTCAGATTGTGACAGGCTACCAACAGCCCCACTTGTCATAGGATGCCCCCTTTTCCTGCTCTCAGTTTGTTTGCTTCCCTATGATAAGTTTGACGTCTAGTAGTTCAGTAATGACGCTTTTTATATAATAAAACCTAAAGAATTATGTGAATGAACAAAAAAATCTCTATCAAGTGAGTTTGCTCCTATGTAGAGATAGCTGCACAGAGTTCAAATTAAAGGGACATGAAACCTAAACTTTTGCTTTCATGATTCAGATGGAGAATACAATTTTACTTATATTTACTATATTATTAAATTTGTGTCATTCTCATGTTATTCTTTGTTGAAGAGATACTAGGTAGGTAACGTGCACATCTGGAGCAGTACATGACAGGAAATAGTGCTGAGATCTTGTGCTCTTGCCAATGTATAATAGTGCTGCAAAACTTCTGCTATATAGTGCTGCAGACACGTGCACACGCATAAACATATTTTTTCAACAAAGGATAACAAGAAAACAAAGACAATTTGATAACAGAAATAAATTGGAAAGCTCTTTATAATTGTATGTTCTATCTGAATCAGGAAAGAAAAAAATGGGTTTTATGACCCTTTAAGGACCATATTCCTACTGGTATAAAATGTGTTAAACATTTGCTATCTTCACTGAGATGTTATGTTGGTTTATCTATAGCAGAGATAAATTCATGTAGTGTGTAGTGCATCAGAGCTATAGGAATTGTATCTTTACTGAGATGTTATGTTGGTTTATCTATAGCAGAGATAAATTCATGTAGTCTGTAGTGCATCAGAGCTATAGGAATTGTATCTTTACTGAGATGTTATGTTGTTTTATCTATATCAGAGATAAATTCATGTAGTGTGTAGTGCATCAGAGCTATAGGAATTGTATCTTTACTGAGATGTTATGTTGTTTTATCTATAGCAGAGATAAATTCATGTAGTCTGTAGTGCATCAGAGCTATAGGAATTGTATCATTACTGAGATGTTATGTTGTTTTATCTATAGCAGAGATAAATTCATGTAGTGTGTAATGCATCAGAGCTATAGGAATTGTATCTTTACTGAGATGTTATGTTGGTTTATCTATAGCAGAGATAAATTCATGTAGTGTGTAGTGCATCAGAGCTATAGGAATTGTATCTTTACTGAGATGTTATGTTGGTTTATCTATAGCAGAGATAAATTCATGTAGTGTGTAGTGCATCAGAGCTATAGGAATTGTATCTTTACTGAGATGTTATGTTGGTTTATCTATAGCAGAGATAAATTCATGTAGTGTGTAGTGCATCAGAGCTATAGGAATTGTATCTTCACTGAGATGTTATGTTGGTTTATCTATAGCAGAGATAACTTCATGTAGTCTGTAGTGCATCAGAGCTATAGGAATTGTATCTTTACTGAGATGTTATGTTGTTTTATCTATATCAGAGATAAATTCATGTAGTGTGTAGTGCATCAGAGCTATAGGAATTGTATCTTTACTGAGATGTTATGTTGGTTTATCTATAGCAGAGATAAATTCATGTAGTGTGTAGTGCATCAGAGCTATAGGAATTGTATCTTTACTGAGATGTTATGTTGGTTTATCTATAGCAGAGATAAATTCATGTAGTGTGTAGTGCATCAGAGCTATAGGAATTGTATCTTCACTGAGATGTTATGTTGGTTTATCTATAGCAGAGATAACTTCATGTAGTCTGTAGTGCATCAGAGCTATAGGAATTGTATCTTTACTGAGATGTTATGTTGTTTTATCTATATCAGAGATAAATTCATGTAGTGTGTAGTGCATCAGAGCTATAGGAATTGTATCTTTACTGAGATGTTATGTTGGTTTATTTATATCAGAGATAAATTCATGTAGTGTGTAATGCATCAGAGCTATAGGAATTGTATCTTTACTGAGATGTTATGTTGTTTTATCTATAGCAGAGATAAATTCATGTAGTCTGTAGTGCATCAGAGCTATAGGAATTGTATCTTTACACAAACACAATCAGTCTCTGGGCTTCTGACCAAGCCAGGGGGTGAGGGGGGGGGGGGGTACAACAGCTGCCTGTTCTGTTTATTCTTTCCAGGAAAACGAAACTGAACATTTCCTATAAACCTAACAGCAATTTTAAAGGGACAGTCCAGTCAAAATTAAACTTTCATTATTCAGATAGGACTTGTAATTTTAATCAACTTTCCAATTTACTTTTATCATCAAATTTGCTTTTTTCTCTTGGTATTCTTAGTTTAAACTAAACCTAGGTAGGCTCATGTGCTAATTTCTAAGCCTTTGAGGGCTGCCTCTTATCACAGGCTTTTTAAATCTCTTTTCAACACAAAGAGACAGAAAGTACACATGGGCCATATAGATAACACTGTGTTCAGGCACAGGGGGTTAGTTAAGATTTAGCACAAAACAATGCTAAATGCAAGACAATAGATAATAAACAGTCACAGTCATGTGATCAGGGGGCTGGAAGAAGGTTCCTAGATACAAGGTAATCACAGAGGTAAAAAGTATATTAATATAACTGAGATAAGGAGCAGTCTGCAGAGGCTTAGATACAAGGTAATTACAGAGATAAAAAGTATATTAATATAACTGAGATAAGGAGCAGTCTGCAGAGGGTTAGATACAAGGTAATCACAGAGGTAAAAAGTATATTAATATAACTGAGATAAGGAGCAGTCTGCAGAGGGTTAGATACAAGGTAATCACAGAGGTAAAAAGTATACTAATATAACTGAGATAAGGGGCAGTCTGCAGAGGCTTAGATACATGGTAATCACAGAGGTAAAAAGTATATTAATATAACTGAAATAAGGAGCAGTCTGCAGAGGGTTAGATACAAGGTAATCACAGAGGTAAAAAGTATAGTAATATAACTGAGATAAAGGGCAGTCTGCAGAGGGTTAGATACAAGGTAATCAAAGAGGTAAAAGTGTATTAATATAACTGAGATAAGGAACAGTCTGCAGAGGGTTAGATACAAGGTAATCACAGAGGTAAAAAGTATATTAATATAACTGAGAAAAGGAGCAGTCTGCAGAGTCTTTGGTACAAGGTACTCACAGAGGTAAAAAGTGTATTAATATAACTGAGATAAGGGGCAGTCTGCAGAGGCTTAGATACAAGGTAATCCCGGAGGTAAAAAGTATATTAATATAACTGAGATAAGGAGCAGTCTGCAGAGGCTTAGATACAAGGTAATCACAGAGGTAAAAAGTATATTAATATAACTGAGATAAGGAGCAGTCTGCAGAGGCTTAGATAAAAGGTAATCATAGAGGTAAAAAGTATATTAATATAACTGAGATAAGGAGCAGTCTGCAGAGGCTTAGATACAAGGTAATCATAGGGGTAAAAGTATATTAATATAACTGAGATAAGGGAGCAGTCTGCAGAGGCTTAGATACAAGGTAATCACAGAGGTATAAAGTATACTAATATAACTGAGATAAGGGGCAGTCTGCAGAGGCTTAGATACAAGGTAATCACAGAGATAAAAAGAATATTAATATAACTGAGATAAGGAGCAGTCTGCAGAGGCTTAGATACAAGGTAATCACAGAGGTAAAAAGTATATTAATATAACTGAGATAAGGGGCAGTCTGCAGAGGCTAAGATACAAGGTAATCACAGAGGTAAAAAGTATATTAATATAACTGAGATAAGGGGCAGTCTTCAGAGGCTTAGATACAGGGTAAAGTAATCACAGAGGTATAAAGTATATTAATATAACTGAGATAAGGGGCAGTCTGCAGAGGCTAAGATACAAGGTAATAACAGAGATAAAAAGTATATTAATAAAACTGAGATAAGGAGCAGTCTGCAGAGGCTTAGCTACAAGGTAATCCCAGAGATAAAAAGTGTATTAATATAACTGAGATAAGGAGCAGTCTGCAGAGGCTTAGATGCAAGGTAATCACAGAGGTAAAAAGTATAATAGTATAACTGAGATAAGGGAGCAGTCTGCAGAGGCTTAGATACAAGGTAATCACAGAGGTAAAAAGTATATTAATATAACTGAGATAAGGAGCAGTCTCCAGAGGCTTAGATAAAAGGTAATCACAGAGGTAAAAAGTACATTAATATAACTGAGATAAGGTGCCGTGTGTAGAGGCTTAGATACAAGGTAATCACAGAGGTAAACAGTATATTAATATAACTGAGATAAGGGGCAGTCTGCAGAGGCTTAGATACAAGGTAATCACAGAGGTAAAAAGTATATAAATATAAATGAGATAAGGAGCAGTCTCCAGAGGCTTAGATACAAGGTAATCACAGAGGTAAAAAGTACATTAATATAACTGAGATAAGGTGCAGTGTGTAGAGGCTTAGATACAAGGTAATCACAGAGGTAAAATGTATATTAATATAACTGAGATAAGGGGCAGACTGTAGAGGCTTAGATACAAGGTAATCACAGAGGTTAAAAGTATATAATATAACTGTGTTGGTTATGCAAAACTGGGAAATGGGTACTAAAGGGATTATCAATCTTTTAAAACAATACAAATTATATGGTAGACTGTCCCTTTAACCTGGTACAGACATCAGATTCCTGCAGACAATGAGTTCTATCTGGTTCATATGGGTTTTTCTCTCTCTTTAGACACCCGGCAGTAATAAGATATAAACAAATACAACACTGCTATGAACAGCAAATACGAATTAGATATAGCACTTGCTCTTTACAATTCTGCTCCTTATATGTGTTTACTTAGGTATTATTTAATTAGCATAAAAGTATTGCAACAGTTTGTACCTTTTCCCCTTTATAGTGACTTAGGGCCCAGTGATCTATAGGTCTCTGCTCAGGTGAGATGATCTATAGCTCTGTGCTCAGGTGAGTTGATCTATAGCTCTGTGCTCAGATGAGATTTTCATGAGATGCAGGACATATGCAGGACACAGCAATGATGGTACAACTCTATTTTATTGCAGAGCATAACAATACCCATCTAGTCAGGTTGATTGTACTAAACTAACTGCGACACAGACACCGGACCTAAGCCCCGCCCACAAGCTAGTGACATCACATCCTGCTCTCATCACATCTTCCCCTTTTTCAAAGGCGAAGCATACATTTGCATATAACAAATAACAAGGTACACCAACAGAGTATACAACAACATTTTTGTTATTGAACATTATATAAACAAATAGGTTAGAAAACATGAACAAATAAATTACATCCTGACTTGGACATCCGGGTAGACTACCCTAGTCCACAGTGATCATGGGATTATTCTGCCCATACTTCCGGTCACTGTTCTAGCTAAAGTCAGTCCCTATATCGGGCCGGAAGTTTCACCACTCTTCCGCTTGATGTTACTTTGCATGAACTGTCCTCTGATACAGAAGATGGTGAACAAGAGTCCGCTGGAGGCAAAGATATATCCCCGTTGTGGTCTTGCTGAGGGGAAGGCACCTCTCTTAGAACAGGGGACCCCACCGGCGGTGGTACTGAGGCATCCAGTTCCAGACTCTCAGGTACAGACTGAAGATGTCTTTGGTTACGGCGTGTAACCGTCCCTCCCTCTGTAAGGACTGTATAAGACCTTGGTTCTGGAGAGCGGCCAACTACCGTAGCAGGCGTCTTCCATTTCTTCTCATCATCCAGTTTAATTCTGACACTTTGGCCCGCTTTCAGTTCCTGTAAGGGCCTGACAGAATGTCTCCTGTCGTAGAAGAAACGATAACCCTTTTTGGCCTCTTCATCCCTCCTAAGGACTTCGTCCCGAGGAACAGGGCCAGGCAGCTTGAAGACACCCACTGAGGGTAAAGTGGTGCAAATCTGGCGTCCTAGCATCAGCTGTGCCGGGCTAAACCCGGTGGCTTGAATGGGCGTCGCCCTGTATGACAAGAGGGCTAGGTACGGCTCAGATTGCTTTAGAATGAATTTTGTTGTTTGAACTGCCCTTTCAGCCATTCCGTTGGCCTGCGGATAATGTGGACTTGATGTGGAATGTACAAAATCATATTCCCTGCTGAAAGCACTGAACTCTGAAGAAGCGAACTGCATACCATTATCACTCACCAGCTCCATTGGAATGCCCCAGCGGGCGAACAAGCTCTTCAGGCGAATGATAACGGCCTGACTTGTGATATCATTCAGGGGTGCAATTTCCAAATACCTGGAATAGTAGTCGATCACAACAAGAAACTTTTTCCCGTGCAGTTCACACAAATCAGCAGCTATTTTCTGCCACGGCCCCGCAGGCAGCGGAGTAGACATCAAGGGCTCCCTTCTCTGAGTAGGCCGGCGTTCCTGGCAAAAGGCACATTTAGACACGTGATTTGCAATGTTGGAGCTGATCCCAGGCCACCACACAGCTGTAGCTGCCCTTTCTCTGCACTTTGTAATGCCTAAGTGGCCATCGTGAATCCTGTTTAACATCTCTTTCCTCATGCTGACAGGAATTACAATGCGGTCTTGGAACAGCACCAACCCCTCCAGCTCCGTGAGCTGCGACCTCTCTGGCTGGTAAGCACTTAAAGACATCCAGGCTGCCCGGCTCTCGGGCCAGCCTTCTTTTATGTACCTTATAACTTCTTGCAGATCTGTGTCACAATATGTCTCTTTCTTTATCTCTTCTAGTTTCCTTGAAGAAATGGACTTAGAGGCCAGAACTGAATCAACATACACTTTCACATCCGATTCTGTGGAGGATTCTTCAGCAGCAGCCAGCGGGAGCCTGGATAGTGTATCTGCCACAACCAGTTGTTTCCCCGGCACATGCACTGCCTGAACATTGAACCTGAGCAGTCTCATTAAAAGTCTCTGGCATCTCAAAGGTGTTTTGTCAATGTCATAAGAATTGATTAGAGGGACTAGCGGTTTGTGGTCAGTTTCCAGACTAAATTTCTCCAAACCCACTAGATAACGCTGAAAGCGCTCACAGGCCCAAACTGCAGCCAGGCACTCTTTCTCAATTTGAGCGTATTTTGACTCCGCAGCCGTCAGTGTGCGGGAACAGTAGGCGATGGGCTGTAGTTTATTCTCATTTAACTGCAGGAGTGCAGCCCCCAACCCATAACTGCTTGCATCGGCACTAACCACAGTCCTTTTTGAAGGGTCGTAGAACCCCAGCACAGGGGCAGACCCCAGCAGGGACTTGGCCTGCAAGAAAAATTTTTCTTGTGAAGGTCCCCAGACCCAGGCAACGTCTTTCTTAAGCAACTCTGTGACAGGGTGTAAAACTGTTGATAAATCTGGAAGAAACTTGCCCACATAATTTACCAGGCCCAATATCTGTCTCAGCTCATGTACATCAGAAGGACTTTTCATCTGTTCAATGGCACAAATTTTCTCGGGGTCTGGCTTGATGCCATCCCCGTTGATGATATGCCCAAAGTAGCATAATTCAGTTTTCCTAAAATGACATTTTTCTTTATTCAGCTTCAGCCCAGACTCTTTGATAGCCTGTAGCACACAACTTAAACGCTGATCATGCTCCTCCACTGTAGACCCATACACTAGAATGTCGTCCATGACGACCGCTGTGCCCACGTGGTCACTCAGGAGAGAACTCATTTCCCTTTGAAAGATTTCAGGAGCGGAGGATATCCCAAAGGGGAGTCTGCAGAAGCAGAACCGACCTACCGGTGTGATGAAGGTAGTCAGTTTGCGGCACTTTGGATCCAGGGGGATCTGCCAAAAGCCGCTAGAAGCGTCTAATGTGGAAAAGAACTTCACCCCAGCCAACTTTGGAGCTATATCTTCTAATGTCAGCAGCACAAATCTCTCTCTCTTCACTGCCTCATTCAACCTTTTCAGGTCCACACAGATGCGCACCTTTCCGTTTTTCTTTGCAACCGGAACAATGGGGGCACACCAATCAGTCGCTTCAACAACCTCTTCAATAACCCCCATAGACTTCATGCGCATAAGCTCTTTCTCCACTTGAGGCATGAGCGGGAACGGAATTCTACGAGGAGTAGAAATACTGTAAGGGACTGCGTCACTTTTAAGTGCTATACGGACTGGTTTGCAATTCAGTAGGCCCAACTCGCCAAACATATCTTCAGAAATCTCATTCACTCTGGCCACGAGGCCCAAGTCACAGGCTGCTTTTCTGCTCAATAAATTGTTAACACACTGACCTCGAATCCCATGCACCCACATGGTGAACTTTCTTTGCTTGTACTCACAGCTGGCAAGAAATTTTCCCGCACAATCAATGCGGCCACCAGGACTATGGACATTTGTAGTAACCTTCGCCAGCTGGGGCTGTCGAGGCAGTTTCATAAATTCAGCAAAAGACATTACAGTGATATCTGCTCCTGTGTCAATCTTAAAATCAACTTTGTCTCCCATTACAGTAAAAGTAACTTTCCAATCTTCCTCTGAGCTTGGCCGTTCCACAACGGACCCCACAAAAGACACTTCCTGACCCTCCTGGTCACCGTCCACCTGCATCTCCTTAATGTATTCAGTTTTACACACCACTTCAAAATGGCCCATTCTGTTACATTTTCTGCATCTTTTATCTCTGGCCGGGCATATAACACTCTGATCATGGGCCCGGTAGCACCGTGTGCATTGGGCATGTTGCGCCCATCCACTTCTAGGCCTTTCCAGTACTTTAGATCTACCGCTCACACTGTGCCTTTCACTAGCAGTTTTCCTAGACTGTTGTACTTCATCCACAATACTCTCAGACCTCAGATCAGCACTTTGCTTTTTCACCAGTTCACTCTGGCGGGCCATCCTAATAGCCCCATCTAACGTTAAATCAGGCTCTAACTGCAGCTTCAGTGAGACTTCAGCATCTGCAATTCCAATAACTATTCTGTCTCTGATTTGCTCTTCTTTAGCAACACCAAACTCACAGAATTCAGCTAGTTCATACAGGCTGCGCACAAATGACTCCACAGATTCTCCCACACGCTGATTACGTTTGTGAAAACAAGCTCTCTCATGAATCACATTTCTTTTGGGCACAAAGTGGGCACTGAGTTTATCCATAACTATATCAAAGTTAAATTCTTCCCCTTCTTGAAAAGTAAAAGCATTGAACACTGGCTCCACATCTTTCCCCATAGAGTATAAAAGAGAATTAACTTGTACATCACCACTCTCCTTGTTTAGTTTGGAAGCAATCCTGAAGCGCTGAAACCGCTGACGCCATGTGGGCCAAGCTGCAGGCTGAGAGAAGTCAAAAGGCTCAGGTGGGGTAAACTGTGACATTGTCATCATCAGAAACAGAAGCGTAGTCCAGAACTTCTGACACCATGTCATGAGATGCAGGACATATGCAGGACACAGCAATGATGGTACAACTCTATTTTATTGCAGAGCATAACAATACCCATCTAGTCAGGTTGATTGTACTAAACTAACTGCGACACAGACACCGGACCTAAGCCCCGCCCACAAGCTAGTGACATCACATCCTGCTCTCATCACAGAGATAATCTATAGCTCTGTGCTAAAGTGAGATAATCTATAGCTCTGTGCTCAGGTGAGATGATCTATAGCTCTGTGCTAAAGTGAGTTAATCTATAGCTCTGTGCTCAGGTGACATGATCTATAGCTCTGTGCTCAGGTGAGATGATCTATAGCTCTGTGCTCAGGTGAGATGATCTATAGCTCTGTGCTCAGGTGAGATGATCTATAGCTCTGTGCTCAGGTGAGATGATCTATAGCTCTGTGCTCAGGTGAGATGATCTATAGCTCTGTGCTAAAGTGAGTTAATCTATAGCTCTGTGCTCAGGTGACATGATCTATAGCTCTGTGCTCAGGTGAGATGATCTATAGCTCTGTGCTCAGGTGAGATAATCTATAGCTCTGTGCTCAGGAGAGATGATCTATAGCTCTGTGCTCAGGTGAGATGATCTATAGCTCTGTGCTCAGGTGAGATGATCTATAGCTCTGTGCTCAGGTGAGATGATCTATAGCTCTGTGCTCAGGTGAGATGATCTATAGCTTTGTGCTCAGGTGAGATGATCTATAGCTCTGTGCTCAGGTGAGATGATCTATAGCTCTGTGCTCAGGTGAGATGATCTATAGCTCTGTGCTCAGGTGAGATGATCTATAGCTCTGTGCTCAGGTGAGTTGATCTATAGCTCTGTGCTCAGATGAGATAATCTATAGCTCTGTGCTAAAGTGAGATAATCTATAGCTCTGTGCTCAGGTGAGATGATCTATAGCTCTGTGCTCAGGTGAGATGATCTAAAGCTCTGTGCTCAGGTGAGATGATCTATAGCTCTGTGCTCAGGTGAGATGATCTATAGCTCAGTGCTCAGGTGAGATGATCTATAGCTCTGTGCTCAGGTGAGATGATCTATAGCTCTGTGCTAAAGTGAGATAATCTATAGCTCTGTGCTCAGGTGAGATGATCTATAGCTCTGTGCTCAGGTGAGATGATCTATAGCTCTGTGCTCAGGTGAGATGATCTATAGCTATGTGCTCAAGTGAGATGATCTATAGCTCTGTGCTCAGGTGAGATGATCTAAAGCTCTGCACTCCGGTGAGATGATCTATAGCTCTGTGCTCAGGTGAGATGATCTATAGCTCTGTGCTCAGGTGAGATGATCTATAGCTCTGTGCTCAGGTGAGATGATCTATAGCTCTGTGATCAGGTGAGATGATCTATATCTCTGTGCTCAGGAGAGATGATCTATAACTCTGTGCTCGGGTGAGATGATCTATAGCTCTGTGCTCAGGAGAGATAATCTATAGCCCTGTGCTCAGGAGAGATGATCTATAGCTCTGTGATCAGGTGAGATGATCTATAGCTCTGTGCTCAGGAGAGATGATCTAAAGCTCTGTGCTCAGGAGAGATGATCTAAAGCTCTGTTCTCAGGTGAAATGATCTATAGCTCTGTGCTCTGGTGAGATGATCTAAAGCTCTGAACTCCGGTGATATGATCTATAGCTCTGTGCTCAGGTGAGAGGATCTATAACTCTGTGCTCAGGTGAGATGATCTCTAGCTCTGTGCTTAGGTGAGATGATCTATAGCTCTGTGCTCAGGTGAGACAATATAAAGCTCTCTGGTCAGGTGAGATAATCTAAAGCTTTGCACTCCGGTGAGATGATCTATAGCTCTGTGCTCAGGTGAGATGATCTAAAGATCTGTTCTCAGGTGAGATTATCTATAGGTCTCTTCTTAGGAGAGATAATCTATAGCTCTGTGCTCAGGTGAGATGATCTAAAGCTCTGTGCTCAGGTGAGATGATCTATAGATGTGCTCAGGTGAGATGATCTAAAGCTCTGTGCTCAGGTGAGATGATCTATAGCTCTCTGCTCAGGATAGACGATCTATAGCTCTGTGCTCAGGAGAGATGATCTATAACTCTGTGCTCGGGTGAGTTGATCTATAGCTCTGTGCTCAGGAGAGATAATCTATAGCTCTGTGCTCAGGAAAGATGATCTATAGCTATGTGATCAGGTGAGATGATCTATCAGGAGAGATGATCTATATAGCTCTGTGCTCAGGTGAGATGATCTAAAGCTCTGTGCTCAGGAGAGATCATCTATATCTCTGTTCTCAGGTGAAATGATCTATAGCTCTGTGCTCAGGTGAGATGATCTAAAGCTCTGCACTCTGGTGAGATGATCTATAGCTCTGTGCTCAGATGAGATGATCTATAGCTCTGTGCTTAGGTGAGATGATCTATAGCTCTGTGCTTAGGTGAGATGATCTAAAGCTCTCTGGTCAGGTGAGATAATCTAAAGCTCTGCACTCCGGTGAGATGATCTATCATCTCATAATCTATAGCTCTGTGCTCAGGTGAGATGATCTAAAGCTCTGTGCTCAGGTGAGATGATCTATAGATGTGCTCGGGTGAGATGATCTAAAGCTCTGTGCTCAGGTGAGATGATCTATAGCTCTCTGCTCAGGATAGACGATCTATAGCTCTGTGCTCAGGAGAGATGATCTATAACTCTGTGCTCGGGTGAGATGATCTATAGCTCTGTGCTCAGGAGAGATGATCTATAGTTCTGTGCTCAGGTGAGATGATCTATAGCTCTGTGCTCAGGTGAGATGACCTATAGCTATGTGCTCAGGAGAGATGATCTATAGCTCTGTGCTCAGGAGAGATGATCTATAGCTCTGTGATCAGGTGAGATGATCTATAACTCTGTGCTCAGGTGAGATGATCTATAGCTCTGTGCTCAGGTGAGATGATCTATAGCTCTGTGCTCAGGTGAGATGATCTATAGCTCTATGCTCAGGTGAGATGATCTATAGCTCTGTGCTCAGGTGAGATGATCTAAAGCTCTGTGCTCAGGAGAGATGATCTATAGCTCTGTGCTCAGGAGAGATGATCTATAGCTCTGTGATCAGGTGAGATGATCTATAGTTCTGTGCTCAGGTGAGATGATCTATAGCTCTGTGCTCAGGTGAGATGATCTAAAGCTCTGTGCTCAGGTGAGATGATCTATAGCTCTGTGCTCAGGTGAGATGATCTATAGCTCTGTGCTCAGGTGACATGATCTAAAGCTCTGTGCTCAGGTGAGATGAGCTATAGCTCTGTGCTCAGGTGAGATGATCTATAGCTCTGTGCTCAGGTGAGATGATCTATAGCTCTGTGCTCAGGTGAGATGATCTATAGCTCTGTGCTCAGGTGAGATGATCTATAGCTCTGTGCTCAGGTGAGATGATCTAAAGCTCTGTGCTCAGGAGAGATGATCTATAGCTCTGTGCTCAGGAGAGATGATCTATAGCTCTGTGATCAGGTGAGATGATCTATAGTTCTGTGCTCAGGTGAGATGATCTATAGCTCTGTGCTCAGGTGAGATGATCTAAAGTTCTGTGCTCAGGAAAGATGATCTATATCTCTGTGCTCAGGAGAGATGATCTATAGCTCTGTGCTCAGGAGAGATGTTCTATAGCTCTGTGCTCAGGTGAGATGTGCTATAGCTCTGTGCTCTGGTGAGATGATCTAAAGCTCTGAACTCCGGTGATATGATCTATAGCTCTGTGCTCAGGTGAGAGGATCTATAACTCTGTGCTCAGGTGAGATGATCTCTAGCTCTGTGCTTAGGTGAGATGATCTATAGCTCTGTGCTCAGGTGAGACAATATAAAGCTCTCTGGTCAGGTGAGATAATCTAAAGCTTTGCACTCCGGTGAGATGATCTATAGCTCTGTGCTCAGGTGAGATGATCTAAAGATCTGTTCTCAGGTGAGATTATCTATAGGTCTCTTCTTAGGAGAGATAATCTATAGCTCTGTGCTCAGGTGAGATGATCTAAAGCTCTGTGCTCAGGTGAGATGATCTATAGATGTGCTCAGGTGAGATGATCTAAAGCTCTGTGCTCAGGTGAGATGATCTATAGCTCTGTGCTCAGGTGAGATGATCTATAGCTCTCTGCTCAGGATAGACGATCTATAGCTCTGTGCTCAGGAGAGATGATCTATAACTCTGTGCTCGGGTGAGTTGATCTATAGCTCTGTGCTCAGGAGAGATAATCTATAGCTCTGTGCTCAGGAAAGATGATCTATAGCTATGTGATCAGGTGAGATGATCTATCAGGAGAGATGATCTATATAGCTCTGTGCTCAGGTGAGATGATCTAAAGCTCTGTGCTCAGGAGAGATCATCTATATCTCTGTTCTCAGGTGAAATGATCTATAGCTCTGTGCTCAGGTGAGATGATCTAAAGCTCTGCACTCTGGTGAGATGATCTATAGCTCTGTGCTCAGATGAGATGATCTATAGCTCTGTGCTTAGGTGAGATGATCTATAGCTCTGTGCTTAGGTGAGATGATCTAAAGCTCTCTGGTCAGGTGAGATAATCTAAAGCTCTGCACTCCGGTGAGATGATCTATCATCTCATAATCTATAGCTCTGTGCTCAGGTGAGATGATCTAAAGCTCTGTGCTCAGGTGAGATGATCTATAGATGTGCTCGGGTGAGATGATCTAAAGCTCTGTGCTCAGGTGAGATGATCTATAGCTCTCTGCTCAGGATAGACGATCTATAGCTCTGTGCTCAGGAGAGATGATCTATAACTCTGTGCTCGGGTGAGATGATCTATAGCTCTGTGCTCAGGAGAGATGATCTATAGTTCTGTGCTCAGGTGAGATGATCTATAGCTCTGTGCTCATGTGAGATGACCTATAGCTCTGTGCTCAGGAGAGATGATCTATAGCTCTGTGCTCAGGAGAGATGATCTATAGCTCTGTGATCAGGTGAGATGATCTATAACTCTGTGCTCAGGTGAGATGATCTATAGCTCTGTGCTCAGGTGAGATGATCTATAGCTCTGTGCTCAGGTGAGATGATCTATAGCTCTATGCTCAGGTGAGATGATCTATAGCTCTGTGCTCAGGTGAGATGATCTAAAGCTCTGTGCTCAGGAGAGATGATCTATAGCTCTGTGCTCAGGAGAGATGATCTATAGCTCTGTGATCAGGTGAGATGATCTATAGTTCTGTGCTCAGGTGAGATGATCTATAGCTCTGTGCTCAGGTGAGATGATCTAAAGCTCTGTGCTCAGGTGAGATGATCTATAGCTCTGTGCTCAGGTGAGATGATCTATAGCTCTGTGCTCAGGTGACATGATCTAAAGCTCTGTGCTCAGGTGAGATGAGCTATAGCTCTGTGCTCAGGTGAGATGATCTATAGCTCTGTGCTCAGGTGAGATGATCTATAGCTCTGTGCTCAGGTGAGATGATCTATAGCTCTATGCTCAGGTGAGATGATCTATAGCTCTGTGCTCAGGTGAGATGATCTAAAGCTCTGTGCTCAGGAGAGATGATCTATAGCTCTGTGCTCAGGAGAGATGATCTATAGCTCTGTGATCAGGTGAGATGATCTATAGTTCTGTGCTCAGGTGAGATGATCTATAGCTCTGTGCTCAGGTGAGATGATCTAAAGTTCTGTGCTCAGGAGAGATGATCTATATCTCTGTGCTCAGGAGAGATGATCTATAGCTCTGTGCTCAGGAGAGATGTTCTATAGCTCTGTGCTCAGGTGAGATGTGCTATAGCTCTGTGCTCAGGTGAGATGTTCTATAGCTCTGTGCTCAGGTGAGATAATCTAAACTGCGATACTCACAGTAATGCTTCTTGAATACTCACAGTAACACCAGTGATACTCCTGCAATACTCACAATAACACTCTTGCAATACTCAAAGTAGTACTCCTGCAATATTCACAGTAGTACCCCTGCAATACTCACAGTAGTACTCCAGCAATACTCAAAGTGACACTACGGCAATACTCACAGTCAGACTCCAGCAATACTCACAATAATATTCCTGTAATACTCACAATGATACTCCTACAATATTCACAGTGATACTTCTGCAATACTCTCAGTAACACTCCTGCAATACTCACAGTAATACTCCTGCATTACTCACAATAAGACTCCAGCAATACTCACAGTAACACCAGTGATACTTCTGCAATACTCACAATAACACTCTTGCAATACTCACAATAGTACCCCTGCAATGCTCACAGTGACACTACTGCAATACTCACAGTAATACTCCTGCAATACTCAGTGATACTCCTCTAATACTCAGTGATACTCGTACAATACTCAGTGATACTCCTACAATATTCACTGATACTTTTGCAATACTCACAGTAATACTCCTGCAATACTCACAGTAACACTCCTGCAATACTCACAGTAACACTCTTGCAATACTCACAATAGTACCCCTGCAATGCTCACAGTAGCACTACTGCAATACCCACAGTACTGCAATACTCACAGTAATACTCCTGCAATACTCACAGTAATACTCCTGCAATACTCACAGTAATACTCCTGTATTACTCACAGTAATACTCCTGCAATACTCACAGTGATACTCCTGCAATACTCACAGTAATACTCCTGCAATACTCACAGTAATACTCCTATATTCACCAAAATCAAGGCAAGAACTTAATTTTACATTCATCAGCAATATCTGTCTATTTTATTTATATGTTTTTATTTCTAGTCCTAGAAAATAATGTTCAACAATTCTCTGCATAGGGGCTGCTATTTATTAAAATCACTGGCGGTAAAATAAAATAACAATGGTGTTGTTATAGCTATCTGCCTGTGTGTCTGTATGTCTGTCTGTCGGTGTTCCTGTCTGTGTCTGTCTGTCTGTGTCTGTCTGTGTCTGCCTGTCTGCCTGTGTGTGTATGTCTGTCTGTGTCTGTCTGTGTGTGTCTGTCTGTGTCTGTCTGTGTCTGCCTGTCTGCCTGTGTGTGTATGTCTGTGTGTCTGTCTGTGTCTGCCTGTCTGCCTGTGTCTGTGTGTCTGTCTGTCTGTGTCTGTGTCTGTCTGTGTGTGTCTGTCTGTGTCTGTCTGTGTCTGCCTGTCTGCCTGTGTGTGTATGTCTGTGTGTCTGTCTGTGTCTGCCTGTCTGCCTGTGTCTGTGTGTCTGTCTGTCTGTGTCTGTGTCTGTCTGTGTGTGTCTGTCTGTGTCTGTCTGTGTCTGCCTGTCTGCCTGTGTGTGTATGTCTCTCTGTAACATAATAAAAAATAATTCTTGCTACGCACTGCACTCACTGGTTAGGTGCCAGTTAAACTGCCTCTCACTTTTGGAACGCCCTACTCTAGTAATACTGAGAGCTCATTTGTGGGAACAGTTTGTTTTTTTACAGTTCCACAAATTTGCTGCATTTAATATTTCAGCATGTGACAAGAGGAAATTGAGGAGAAGTTTATGCTGTCAGTCTGGAGCTCTGGTCTCTGCTGGTCATCGTCACTCCCTGACTGTGTCCACAAAACCGGAAGCACATGTAACACGTATGTTTTTTTTGTGCAGAAATTCTCTATCTTCTTTACTGGTAAATTTACATTTATCTCAAAAACATTATGTTCGTTTCTGTATTTCTTCAAGGTAATTATAAATAGTGTCAGCTAAGTAACAGTAAACTACATGTTATCTGCAATCATAGACAGACAGGCAGAGAGACAGAGAGATAAACAGATAGATAGATAGATAGATAGACAGACAGATAGACATGTAGCTACTGCATAACTTGCTGACTGTGCAGTAATCATGTTACCACCTATATACTTTACAGGATACATAAGGCTAAATATTCTGGAAAACAACCATTAATCATTAAAAAAATGTTAAGATGTAAACAATAAAAACTTATTTTTATTAAAGGGACATTCTAGTCAAAATGTAAAGTACATAGATGAATTACATCTTTGAATAGAAACATATTTGCAATATACTGTACATGTATTGGCAAAAATGCTTCTAGAAAAACTTATCACTGTTTTAGTAACAGTACTCTGCACATGCATGTGAAGTATAGCTAGATATTGTCAGTGCACCAGCATTTTAAACACTGCAGCTGCTCAGAGTGCCAGTGGGGCATGTATCATGTCAGCAATTAACAAACTGAGCAAGTGCTGTGTTTAAAATGCTTGTGCACAGAGCATACTTAAATACACTTTTGAAACATCTATAGCTTTTATTAGAAGCATTTTTGCTAGTACATGTATATTGCAAAAATGCTTCTATTCAAAACTGAAATGCATCCATGTGGAATTAAATTGTGGCTGCAATTTCCCTTTAACTAAACAATCTGAATGCCGCACTGTTGTGAAATTGCAATCATATTTAACACTAGATTTAAATCCTATTTGTTCTAATGAAGAAATAGTCCCTTTTGTCTTTGCGGTAAAACGTTGTTGTCCTGCAGTCAGATGCGCTCAGTATACGGTTAATGTTAGCATGAAGTCAACTGTTAAACTGTCACATAGTAGTGCTGTAGTGCTAGCATGAAATCTGTGCCCTGGCATCATACAGGGCATGGTCTGTTTACTCTTTCGTGGCAAATCCCCAGAACATGTCAGTACAGCACCTATGGGGTTAACTTTAGATCACACTTCTTACCTCCCCCTTCATCCCCCCCCCCCCCCGCAAAACAACCAGGACAAGACCAGGGCAGACATTGCTCCTTCATTTTATACAGATTATATATCTCTTATACGGATCAATAATAGATAATAATAATAAAAGATTGTAATATACTGGGCCTAATTATGAGTGGAGCGCAAACGTTTGCGCAGGATCGATATCAAGTTTTAGCTTATGTTTGTGCAAAGGTTTACTTGCGCTGGTATTACAAGTTAAAAGTAAATGCGAAAGCTTGAGCGCAATTTTAAGTTAACGCTTGTTGAGTAAGCGCGTCCTAAGAGCCGTGGTTAACTGTTTTGCGGAACAAACAAGTGTCACAAAACACATACAAAATATATTACATAGTACAGTTATCCTCATGATAATGCCATCTAATAATAATAATAATAATAAATAACAAATATTGCTCAAAACAATTATAAGGGCTCAAATATATGAGGTCTCAAATGTAAGAAAAAAGGCAAGCAAACGGCTTTAACCCTTTGGCTGCTAAGCCATTTCCCACCTGTGTGCTAAGCTGGTTTTGAGCTTTTTGTTGCAGTTCACATTCACACACTTTTAGAAGTTGTGTTTGTGTAAATAACCTACACAAACTATATATTGGGTTTTTTTTTCAGCAGACTCTGAAGATTCAAAATCTATCATTATTATATGTGTATTTGTTAACATGTTTGAAATAATTAACTGTATGCAATTTTATTTTTGTAAAGTCTATCATCAATACCTGTGTGGATAAATACTTATAGTAGATAAATGTATAAAATAAGTACAAACTGAAAACATTTCACTGTGGTTTTCTACTGTTTTATTGCTGGGATGTCAATTTAGTATATAGTCAAAAACAGCGTGTTTAGATATAATATTCTGTTACTGGCATTTAAACAGTTCTAGCCCCCAGGGAAGTTAAGATATGGGCCTCTAGTTATCAAGCCATCAACCTCAAATACGCTGGAATTCCACAGCGTATTTGTGGCGAGGCTGATTCGACCTAGTTATCATGCCCTACACACCGGCAAAAGTAGAATTTTGTGACGTAAGCTACGATCCGCCGGACTCAGTCCGACACAGATCGATTCTTACGTCACTCCAGATGTGCCGAACGCAAGTTCGGCACAATCGGACTACTTTTGGGAGTTATCAAAAAAATAGCAGGTACGCTCGGCACTTTTCCGGCCCAGCGTACCTGGTTTTCAATCCGCCGCCCTGGAGGTGGCAGGTCCCATAGGAATCAATGGGAGTCAGACCATAGCGAAAGTTCATGTTCGCTGCTGCCCGACATCCCATTGATTCCTATGGGAAGTGTGTACACCTAACACCCTAACATGTACCCCAAGTCTAAACACCCCTAATCTGCCCCCCCCTACACCGCCGCCACCTATATTAAACATGTTAACCCCTAAACCGCCGCTCCCGGACCCCGCCGCAACTATAAGAAATATGTTAACCCCTAAACCGCCGTTCCCAGACCCCGCCGCCACCTACATAATACCTATTAACCCCTATCCTGCCCCCCCTACACTGCCGCCACCTATAATAAATTTATTAACCCCTAAACCTAAGTCTAACCCTAACCCTAACACCCCCCTAACTTAAATATTAATTAAATACATCTAAATAAATATTACTCTTATTAACTAAATTAATCCTATTTAAAACTAAATACTTACCTTTAAAATAAACCTTAATATAGCTACAATATAAATAATAATTATATTGTAGCTATCTTAGGATTTATTTTTATTTTACATGAAAATTTCAATTTATTTTAACTAGGTACAATAGCTATTAAATAGTTATTAACTTTTTAATAGCTACCTAGTTAAAATAATTACAAAATTATCTGTAAAATAAAAACTAACCTAAGTTACAATTACACCTAACACTACACTATCATTAAAGGGACAGTCTAGTTCAAAAAAAACTTTCATGAATCAGATAGGGCATGTAATTTTAAACAATTTTCCAATTTACTTTTATCACCAATTTTTCTTTGTTCTCTTGGTATTCTTAGTTGAAAGCTTAACCTAGGAGGTTCATATGCTAATTTCTTAGACCTTGAAGGCCACCTCTTAAGAATGCATTTTAACAGGTTTTTCACCACTAGAGGGTGTTAGTTCATGTTTTTCATATAGATAACACTGTGCTCATGCACGTGAAGTTACCTGTGAGCCATCACTGATTGGCTAAACTGCAAGTCTGTCAAAAGAACTGAAATAAATGGCAGATTGCGGAGGCTTAGATACAAGATAATCACAGAGGTAAAAAATATATAAATATAACTGTGTTGGTTATGCAAAACTAGGGAATGGGTAAACAAGGGATTATCTATCTTTTAAAACAATAACAATTCTGGTGTAGACTGTCCTTTAACTAAATTATTCCTATTTAAAACTAAATACTTACCTAAAATAAACCCTAAGATAGCTACAATGTAATTAATAATTACATTGTAGCTATTTTAGGATTTATATTTATTTTACAGGTAACTTTGTATTTATTTTAACTAGGTACAATAGTTATTAAATAGTTATTAACTATTTAATAACTACCTAGCTAAAAGAAATACAAAATTACCTGTAAAATAAATCCTAAGTTACAATTAAACCTAACGCTACACTATCATTAAATAAATTAAATTAATTAACTACAAATACCTACAATTAAATACAATTAAATAAACTAACTAAAGTACAAAAAATAAAAAATTACAAAAAATAAAAAAATTACAAGAATTTTAAGCTACTTACACCTAATCTAAGCCCCCTAATAAAATAACAAAGCCCCCCAAAATAAGAAAATGCCCTACCCTATGCTACATTAAAAAGTAATCAGCTCTTTTACCAGCCCTTAAAAGGGCTTTTTGCGGGGCATTGCCCCAAAGTAATCAGCTCTTTTACCTGTAAAAAAAACTACAACCCCCCCAACATTACAACCCACCACCCACATACCCCTACGCTAACCCAACCAAACCCCCCTTAAAAAAAACCTAACACTAACCCCCTGAAGATCTCCCTACCTTGAGTCGTGTTCACCCAGCCGGGCCGAAGTCATCATCCAAGGGGCACTGAAGAGGTCTTCCATCCGATAGAAGTCTTCATCCAAGCGGCGTCTTCAATCTTCATCCATCCGGAGTAGAGTGGAGCCATCTTCAAACGAGCCGACGTGGAGCCATCCTCTTCAACCAACGACTTCCCGACGAATGGATATTCCTTTAAGTGACGTCATCCAAGATGGGGTCCCTCGAATTCCGATTGGCTGATAGGATTCTATCAGCCAATCGGAATTAAGGTAGGAAAAATCTGATTGGCTGATGCAATCAGCCAATCAGATTCAAGTTCAATCCAATTGGCTGATCCAATCAGCCAATCAGATTGAGCTCGCATTCTATTGGCTGTTCAGAAGATGGCTCCGCTCTTCAGGGGGTTAGTGTTAGGTTTTTTTAAGGGGGATTTGGGTGGGTTAGAGTAGGGATATGTGGGTTGTAAGGTGGGGGGGGTTGTAGTTTTTTTTTACAGGTAAAAGAGCTGATTACTTTGGGGCAATGCCCCGCAAAAAGCCCTTTTAAGGGCTAGTAAAAGAGCTGATTACTTTTTAATGTAGAATAGGGTAGGGCATATTTTTATTTGGGGGGCTTTGTTATTTTATTTGGGGGCTTAGATTAGGCGTAAGTAGCTTAAAATTTTTGTAATATTTTTTTATTTTTTGTAACTTAGTTTTTTAAATTTTTTGTAACTTAGTTTTTTTTATTTTTTGTACTTTAGTTAGTTTATTTAAATGTATTTAATTGTAGATATTTGTAGATAATTTATTTAATTTATTTAATGATAGTGTAGTGTTAGGTTTAATTGTAACTTAGGTTAGGATTTATTTTACAGGAAATTTTGTATTTCTTTTAGCTAGGTAGTTATTAAATAGTTAATAACTATTTAATAACTATTGTACCTAGTTAAAATAAATACAAAGTTACCTGTAAAATAAATATAAATCCTAAAATAGCTACAATGTAATTATTAATTACATTGTAGCTATATTAGGGTTTATTTTACAGGTAATTATTTAGTTTTAAATAGGAATAATTTAGTTAATAATAGTAATTTTATTTAGATTTATTTAATTAATATTTAAGTTAGGGGGGGTTAGGGTTAGTGTTAGACTTAGGTTTAGGGGTTAATAATTTTATTATAGGTTGTGGCGGTATAGGGGGGCAGGATAGGGGTTAATAACTTTAATATAGGTGGCGATGGTGTAGGGGGGGCAGATTAGGGGTTAATAAGTTTAATGTAGGTGGCGGCGGGGTCCGGGAGCAGCGGTTTAGGGGTTAAACAATTTATTTAGTTGCAGCAGGGTCCGGGATCCGCAGGATAGCGGTTAATAAATGCATTATGGGTGGCGGCGGTATGGGGGGGCAGGATAGGGGTTAATAGGTATAATGTAGGTGGCGGCGGGGGCCGGGAGCAGCGGTTTAGGGGTTAATACATTTATTATAGTTGTGGCGGGGTCTAGGAGTGGCGGTTTAGGGGTTAATAACTTTATTTAGTTGCGGGGGGCTCCGGGGGCGCCGGTATAGGGGGTAGAACAGTATAGTATAGTGTGAGTGCTTAGTGACAGGGGTATTAATAAAGCTTTAGAAAAGCCGAAGAGCAGCGAGATCGATGTGTGATAACTATCACAGTCCACTGCTCATCGCCCCGTACTTGGTGCGCGGCTTTTTGACAGCTTTTTTAATAACTTTGGCGAGCGTATTCAGGTCCGCGGCAGCGAGGTTAGGCGAACTTAGACGGGCGTATTGGGGCCGGCGAAGACAGCAAAATACGGAGCTTCATAACTAGAGGCCATGGCAACTAAACTATACATTTTTAGAAACTACACTCCCAGGTCTATCAGATGAGGGTTTATTTGTATTTATATCTCAAAACTGGAGTATGTAACAAATAAGGAAATATTGCACTTGTTTAAAAAAAAAAACATTTTCTGAGCAAAGTGCGCTGTTTAGTTATATATTGTGCGCTCCAATGTTGTTCTATATATACATGTAGCCCCTTATTTGATGCACCAAGGGGTGTACTTTCCAAAAATGTTCACTTTATTTACTGTATCTTAACTTCCCAGATGGCTTCAGCTGTTTAATTGCAGACATCACCTATAAAAATGAAAAGACAATTCTTTTAGACTTTTTTTAGGCTGTCAAGTCTGCAATTAAACAGCTCTAGCCACATGGGACGTTAAAAAGGGTACATAAAGTACACATTTGTATAAAGGACACCCCTTTGGGCATCCAATGAGGGGCTACATGTATTTCTCGCACAAAAGTGGAGTGTGTAAAACTTAACGGAATATGGCGCTTTGGTTAGAAAATATTTTTAAGTAAAGTGACATGTTCAGCTATTTCTTTGGCACTGAAATGTTGCACTATATATACATGTAGCCCCTTATTTGATGCGCCAAGGGGTGTACTTTCAAAAAATGTGCACCAGGGACAAAGCCACTGTCAGAATCTTCTCTAGCAGATCTAGCGTCATCCGAGAAGGAAACAAAGTCGGATTTTATAAGGAACTCAGCTGCTTCCTCGTCGCTCATCAGATGCTCAGCCATAATTCTCTTTACAAAGTGAATAAATATTTTGAAAGAAATTATGCTGCTAGAAAATATATCATTTTTATTGCAAAAAAAAAATAAGCTTCTTTGCAGTAAAAATACAGGGGTTTTGAAAGGTGAGAGCCGTGCAGAGAGGGTATTTTGAGCACCTTCCAAGGGCTCTAAAAGACTGATTATAATATATATATAATTTTTATTTTTTTTAAATAAAAGCATCTCTCTAACATTGATTCATTTGTTATCACATGATCCAGGTGTTCATGTGATTACAAATATTATATCAGTATCCGTATAGTAGGAGAATGTAATTTTTCTTAGCTAGGTGACCAGTCAGGTAACGCTTGTTACCATGGTGATCATTTAGCTAATATACTTAAATTGATCATTTTTTAAAAACAGGGACTAATTTTTTAGGGAAATCTATTTTGGGGGTCGCTAGGCAAATTTTTATCTTTATTTACGTGCATTTAGAGATCCCCTTATCATTTTTAAAATAATGTTTAAATGCATGGAGCCGTCGTTAGCACCTGAGGGTGAAAATCAGCGACGGCTCCATGCCATTGTTAGCACTCAAAGAGTTAACATATAATTAAATAACATAATTTATGTAAGAACTTACCTCATACATTCATTTCTTTCATATTGGCAAGAGTCCATGAGCTAGTGACATATGGGATATACAATCCTACCAGGAGGGGCAAAGTTTCCCAAACCTTAAAATGCCTATAAATACACCCCTCACCACACCCACAATTCAGTTTAACAAATAACCAAGTAGTGGGGTGATAGAAAAAGGAGTAAAAAGCATCCGAAGAAAATATAATTGTGCTTTATACGAAATAAATAACCACCAAATAAAAGGGTGGGTCTCATGGACTCTTGCCAATATGAAATAAATTAATTTATTAGGTAAATTCTGACATAAATTATATTTTTTTCATGTAATTGGCAAGAGTCCATGAGCTAGTGATGTATGGGATAGAAATACCCAAGATGTGGAGCTCCAGGGAAGAGTCATTAGAGAGGGAGGGATAAAATAAAAACAGTCATTTTCCGCTGAAAAATTAAATCCACAGCCAAAAAAATTAAGTTTTTCTCATAATCAGAAAAGAAAAAAACTTAAAACATAAGCAGAAGAATCAAAGTGAAATAGCTGCCTGAAGAACTTTTCTACCAAAAATTGCATCTGAAGATGTAAATACATCAAAACGGTAGAATTTAGTAAATGTATGCAGAGAAGACCAAGTTGCTGCTTTGTAAATCTGATCAACTGAAGCTTCATTCTTAAAAGCCCATGAAGTGGAGACTGATGTAGTAGAATGAGCTGTGATTCTCTGAGGCAGGACTTGACCCGACTCTAAATAAGCTTGAAGAATCAAATGCTTTAACCAAGATGCCAAGGAAACAGCAGAAGTTTTTTGACCTTTCCTGGGACCAGAAAAGATAACAAATAGACTAGAAATCTTTCTAAAATCTTTAGTAGCTTCAACATAAAACCTTAAAGCTCTAACAACATCCAGAGAATGTAAGGATCTCTCCTTGGAATTCTTAGGATTAGGATACAAAGAGGGAACAACAATTTCCCTATTAATGTTGTCAAAATTCACAACCTTAGGAAGGAATTTAAATGAAGTCCATAAGACTGCCTTATCCTGATGAAAAATCAGAAAAGGGGACTCACAAGTGAGAGCTGACAATTCGGAAACTCTTATAGCAGAAGAGATGGTCAAAAGGAATAATACTTTCCAAGAAAGTAATTTAATATCCAAAGAATGCATAGGCTCAAAAGGAGGAGCCTGTAAAGCCGTTAAAACCAAATTAAGACTCCAAGGAGGAGAAATTGATTTAATAACAGACTTGATACGGACCAAAGCCTGTACAAAACAGAAAATATCAGGAAGCTTGGCAATCTTTCTGTGAAATAAAACAGAAAGAGCAGAGATCTGTCCCTTCAAGGAACTTGCAGATAAACCTTTATCCAAGTCATCCTGAAGAAACTGTAAAATTCTAGGAATTCTAAAAGAATGCCAGGAAAATTTGTGAGAACACCAGGCAATATAAGCCTTCCAAACTCGATAATAAATCTTTCTAGAAACTGATTTTGAGCTTGTAACATAGTATTAATGACTTAGTCAGAAAAACCTCCATGACTAAGCATTAAGCGTTCAATTTCCATGCCTTCAAATTTAATGATTAGAGATCCTGAAGGAAAAATGGTCCTTGAGACAGAAGAACTGGTCTTAAAGGAAGTGGCCAAGGTTGACAACTGGACATTCGGACTAGATCCGCATACCAAAACCTGTGAGGCCATGCTGGAGCTACCAGCAACACAAAAGATCATTCCATGATTATCTTGGAGATTACTCGTGGAAGAAGAACTAGAGGCGGGAAGATATAAGCAGGTTGGAAAGACCAAGGAACTGCTAAAGCATCCACTGACTTCGCCTGAGGATCCCTGGACCTGGATAGGTACCTGGGAAGTTTCATGTTCAGATGGGAAGCCATCAGATCTTTTTCTGGAAGACCCCACATCTGAACAATCTGAAAAAACACATCCGGATGGAGAGACCACTCCCACGGCTGAGATAATCCGCTTCCCAATTGTCTACACCTGGGATATGAACCGCAGAAACAAGAGCTGGATTCCACCCAAGAAAGTATTCAAGATACTTCTTTCATAGCTAGGGGACTGTGAGTCCCACCCTGATGATTGACATATGCCACAGTAGTGATATTGTCTGTCTGAAAACAAAGAAACGGTTCTTTTTTCAACAGGGGCCAAACCTGAAGGGCCCTGAAGATAGCATGGAGTTCTAAAATATTGATTGGTAACCTCGCCTCTTGAGGATTCCAAACCCCTTGTGCTGTCAGAGACCCCCAGACAGCTCCCCAACCTGAAAGACTTGCATCTGTCGTGACTACAGTCCAGGTTGGATGAACAAAAGAGGCCCCCTGAACTAGAAAATGGTGATCTAACCACCAAGTCAGAGAGAGTCGAACGTTGGGATTTAAGGATATTAACTGTGATATCCTTGTATAATCCCTGCACCACTGATTCAGCATACAAAGCTGAAGAAGTCTCATATGAAAACGAGCAAAGGGGATCGCGTCCAATGCTGCAGTCATGAAACCTAAAACTTCCATGCACATAGCCACTGAAGGGAATGATCGGGACTGAAGGTTTTGACAAGCTGAGACCAATTTTATTTGTCTCTTTTCTGTTAGAGACAGAGTCATGGACACTGAATCTATCTGGAAACCTAAAAAGGTGACCCTTGTCTGAGGAAATCAAAATAAAAAAACTCTTTGGAAAATTGATCCTCCAACCATGTCTTTGAATAAACACTAGTTGATTTGTGTGAGATTCGGCAAAATGTAAAGACTGAGCTAGTACCAAGATATCGTCCAAATAAGGAAACAGCGCAATACCCTGTTCTCTGATTACAGAGAGTAGGGCACAAAGAACCTTTGAAAAAATTCTTGGAGCTGACGCTAGGCCAAATGGAAGAGCAACAAATTGGTAATGCTTGTCTAGAAAAGAGAATCTCAGAAACCGATAGTGATCTAGATGAATCGGAATATGAAGATATGCATCCTGTAAATCAATCGTGGACATATAATGACTAGTGATGTCACGAATAGTTCACCGGCGAATAGTTCCCGGCGAACATAGCATGTTCGCGTTCGCCGCGGCGGGCGAACAATGACATATGCGATGTTTGATCCGCCCCCTATTCTTTATCATTGAGTAAACTTTGACCCTCTACCTCACAGTCAGAAGACACATTACAGCCAATAAGCAGCAGACCCTCCCTCCCAGACCCTCCCACCTCCTGGACAGCATCCATTTTAGATTCATTTGGAAGCTGCATTCTTAGTGAGAGGAGGGACAGTGCAGCTGCTGCTGATTTAATAGGGAAATCGATAGCTAGGCTAGTGTATTCAGTGTCCACTACAATCCTGAAGGACTCATCTGATCTCTGCTGTAAGGACAGCACCCCAAAAAGCCCTTTTTAGGGCTACAACATCAGTCTGCTTTTTTTTTCCTGTTTAATCTAATTGCAGTTGCCTGCCTGCCTGCCTGCCTGCCAGCGTGTGTGTCAGGCTCACAGCGTATACTGTGCCCACTTGCCCAGTGCCACCACTCATATTTGGTGTAACAGTAGTTTACATTTAAAAATAACAACACTTTTTTGACTGTGAAATAATAGCAGACAGCTGCCAGTACCCAAGATGGCCACCAATAAGGCAGATGGGGAGAGTTAGAGAGCTGTTTTGGGGGGGATCAGGGAGGTTGGGGGCTAAGGGGGGATGCTACACCACAGCATATGTAAATATGCTAAAAAAAAAAAATTAAAAACCTTTTATTTTAGTACTGGCAGACTTTCTGCCAGTACTTAAGATGGTGGGGACAATTGTGGAGTGGGGGAGGGAAGGGAGCTATTTGGGAGGGATCAGGGGGTCTGATGTGTCAGGTGGGAGGCTGATCTCTACACTAAAGCTAAAATTAACCCTGCAAGCTCCCTACAAACTACCTAATTAACCCCTTCACTGCTAGCCATAATACACGTGTGATGCGCAGCAGCATTTAGCGGCCTTCTAATTACCAGAAAGCAACGCCAAAGTCATATATGTCTGCTATTTCTGAACAAAGGGGATCCCAGAGAAGCATTTACAACCATTTGTGCCATAATCGCACAAGCTGTTTGTAAATAATTTCAGTGAGAAACCTAAAATTGCGAAAAAATTTGTTTTTTTTAAATTTGATCGCATTTGGCGGTGAAATGGTGGCATGAAATATACCAAAATGGGCCTAGATCAATACTTTGGGTTGTCTACTACACTACACTTAAGCTAAAATTAACTCTACAAGCTGCCTACATGCTCCCTAATTAACCCCTTCACTGCTGGGCATAAAACACGTGTGGTGCGCAGTGGCATTTAGCAGCCTTCTAATTACCAAAAAGCAACGCCAAAGCCATATAAGTCTGCTATAATGGCACACAGTGGTCCATCTGACCACTGATACCTGGTCTGCAAAGCATGGTCACAGGGCAGGTATATCACCTACACTGCGCACTGTGAAGCGGGCGTAACCCTTACACTACCTGATCGATACAACATCATACCTGATGTTTTAAAGCACGTTATTCCAAACAATTTAGGAATGTTAGGTGATTTATGCCCTTTATGGATTAAAACCAGACTCTGCATCAACTATGTAATTTTCCATGGGAGTTTTGCCATGGATCCCCCTCCGGCATGCCACAGTCCAGGTGTTAGTCCCCTTGAAACAACTTTTCCATCACTATTGTGGCCAGAAAGAGTCCCTGTGGGTTTTAAAATTCGCCTGCCTATTGAAGTCTATGGCGGTTCGCCCGGTTCGCCGGTTCGCGAACATTTGCGTAAGTTCGCGTTCGCTATTCGCGAACCCAAATTTTTAGGTTCGCGACATCACTAATAATGACCTTGCTGAACAAAAGGCAGAATAGTCCTTATAGTTACCATTTTGAAAGTTGGTACTCTTACAAAACGATACAATATTTTCAGATCCAGAACTGGCCTGAATGAATGTTCTTTCTTTGGGACAATAAATAGATTTGAATAAAACCCCAGACCCTGTTCCTGTAATGGAACTGGTATGATTACACCTGAAAGTTCCAAATCTGAAACACATTTCAGAAAAGCCTGAGCTTTTACTGGATTTACCGGGATGTGTGAAAGAAAAAATCTTCTCACAGGAGGTCTTACCCTGAATCCTATTTTATACCCTTGAGAGACAATACTCTGAATCCATTGATTTTGGATCGAATCTGCCCAAATTTTTTGAAAAAATTTCAATTTGCCCCCACCAGCTGAACTGGAATGAGGACCGCACCTTCATGCAGACTTGAGGGCTGGCTTTGGTTTCTTAAAGGGCTTGGATTTATTCCAGCTTGAAGAAGGCTTCCAAGTGGAACCAGATTCCTTGGGGGAAAGATTGGTTTTCTGTTCTCTATTCTGACGAAAGGAAAGAAAATGATTAGAAGCTTTAGCTTTGGCTTTAGATTTTTTATCTTGAGGCAAAAAAACTCCTTTTCCCCCAGTGACAGTTGAAATAATTAAATCCAACTGAGAACCAAATAAATTGTTACCTTGGAAAGAAAGAGATAGTAATCTAGACTTAGATACCATATCAGCATTTCAATATTTAAGCCATAAAGCTCTTCTAGCTAAAATAGCTAAAGACATAGATTTAACATAAATTTTGATGATATCAAAAATGGCATCACAGATAAAATCAGGATCTGTTTCCTGTTGCGCTAAGATTTCCAACCAAAACGCTGAAGCAGCTGCAACATCAGCCATGGATATAGCAGGCCTAAGCATATAGCCAGAAAATAAATAATCTTTCCTTAGATAAGATTCAAGTTTCCTATCTAAAGGTTTCTTAAAAGAGGTACTATCTTCCATAGGAATAGTAGTACGTCTGGCAAAAGTGGAAATAGCCCCATAACTCCAATCTAGCTGTTGAACAGGATACAACTTTTTAAACCTGGAAGAAGGAATAAAAGAAGCACCAGGCCTATTCCATTCCTTAGAGATCATATCAAAAATAGCATCAGGAACTGGAAAAACCTCTGGAGTAACTACAGGAGGCTTGTAAACTCGATTTAAACGTTTACTAGTTTTAGTATCTAGAGGACTAGATTCATCCATATCCAAAGTAATCAACACTTCTTTTAATAATTTACGAATATACTCTATTTTAAAGAGATAAGTAGATTTATCAGTGACAATATCTGAGGTAGGATCTTCTGAAATAGATATATCCTCATCAGAGGAGGATAATTCAGTAGTCGGTCATTTGAAATTTCAACAATATTCTGAGAAGTTCCAAAAGACCTTTTACGTTTATTAGAAGGCGGGATAGCAGACAAAGCCTTCTGAATTGCATCAGCAACAAATTTCACAGGAATATCTTGTACATTAGAGGTTGAAGGAACAACAGGCATTGTACTAGTACTGATGGATACATTCTCTGCATGCAAAAGCTTATATTGATAACTGTTACATACTACAGCTGGCGATATAACCTCCGCTAATTTACAACAGATACACTTTCTGGTGTCAGGCAGCAGGATTCCAACAGTAGATTCTGAGGCAGGATCAGATTGAGACATCTTGCAAATGTAAGAGAAAAAACAACATATAAAGCAAAATTATCAATTTCCTTATATGACAGTTTCAGGAATGGATAAAAAATGCAAACAGCATTGCCCTCTGAGCAAAAAACAGAGCAAGAGGCATATAGGAAGTGGGGTTAAAATAATGAAATTATTTGGCGCCAAGAATGACGCACAACGTAGCGAAAACTTTTTTGGCGCCAATAATAACCGGAAGTGACGAAACTCGCTTCATAGCTGATACAAGCTCGCAAAAAACCCTGGCAACAACTAAGTCCCCGGAAATTACAAATCTTGTGTCACCGGATGAACTATGCGGCCAAAAAAAATTTTTGCACCAAGAATGACGCCACAAATAGAAGCATTTTGTGACCTCGCGAGCCTAAGTTAGCCTGCGAAATTTAATGAAAAAATCAGTCAATTTTGAAAGAAAAACTATACCCCAGGTAAGAAAATATAACTTCCTAAATATGTTTTCCCAATTGAAACTGACAAGTCTGCAGAAAGGAAATTAACATAATCCTGATTCCTGACTCATGGCAAATATAAGTACAATATATATATTTAAAACTTTACAATAATATATAAAGTGCCAAACCATAGCTGAGAGTGTCTTAAGTAATGAAAACATACTTACCTGAAGACACCCATCCACATATAGCAGATAGCCAAACCAGTACTGAAACGGTTATCAGTAGAGGTAATGGAATATGACAGTATATCGTCGATCTGAAAAGGGAGGTAGGAGATGAATCTCTACGACCGATAACAGAGAACCCATGAAAAGAATTCCCACGAGGGAAAACTTATAGAATCAAAAGGTAATTACATCTCTCCAACAACAGGCTGTACTCTGAGAGGAATCGGGCTTCAAAATGCTGAGAAGTGCATATCACAGAAGAAAATCAAGCACAAACTTACTTCACCACCTCCATAGGGAGGCAAAGTTTGTAAAACTGAATTGTGGGTGTGGTGAGGGGTGTATTTATAGGCATTTTGAGGTTTGGGAAATATATATATACATACACATACACGTCTAAAGATATATGTGTATGTATGTGTGTGTATATATATATATATATATATATATATATATAAAAATGTGTGTGTGTATATATGTGTGCATATATATATATGTGTGTGCATATATATATATATATATATATATAGATATATATATATATATATATATATGTGTGTGTGTATTTGTGTGTATATATATATATATATGTGTGTGTGTGTGTATATGTGTGTATATATATATGTGTGTATATATATATATATGTGTGTGTGTGTGTGTATTTGTGTGTATATATGTGTGTGTATTTGTGTGTATATATGTGCGTATATATATGTGTGTGTATTTGTGTGTATATATGTGTGTATATATATATGTGTGTGTATATGTGTGTGTGTGTATATGTGTGTGTGTGTATATGTGTGTACATATGTATTTATATGTATTTACAGACATACAGTACTGTGCAAAAGTCTTAGGCCACCATTAGATTTGTTGTTTTAGCAAAGTTTAAATGATCATTCAAATTAAGATACAAACAGAAAAATACAGGAAATATTAACACAGAATATAAAAACACAATTTTCAGAACAAAATGTCTTCTTCAGACTAAAGTCAGTATTTAGTGTGGCCTCCCTTGGCACTAAGCACATCTTGAGCTCTTTTGGGGAGACTGTCCTGAAGGTTTCTGAAGTAATCTTCTGGTATATTATACCAGGCTTCTTTCAGCATTTCCCAGAGTTCTTCTTTAGATTTAGGTTGTCTTATTTCTCTCTCTCTGTCCAGGTGATCCCATACTGCCTCTATAATATTCAGGTCTTTGTAGGCCACTCCATGACTGTCAATGTTTTATCAGCTGGTTTTCTCTCCAAATATGATTTCTCTGCATTAGCAATGTGCTTGGGATCGTTATCATACTGAAAAATACAACCGTTCCTAATCAGGCGCTTTCCAGAAGGAATGGCATGATGAATTAAAACCTGTCTGTGCTTTTCAGTATTCATGATCCCATCAATTCAGACAATATCACCAACACCACTGGCAGAAATGCAGCCCCAAACCAGGACAGACCCTCCACCATGTTTCACTAAAGGCCACAAGCACTCATTCTTCCATCTCTCTCCAACTCCTTTTCTCACATATTGTCGATGATTGGACCCAAACGTTTCAAACTTGGATTTGTCACTCCATAATACTCTTTTCCACTGATCTTCATTAAAATCTTTGTGAGCTTTAGCATATCTTAGCCTTTTCACCCTGTTCCCTTTCCGAAAAAGTGGTTTCTTGGCTGCTACCCTTCCACAAAGGCCATTACTAATCAAGCTTCTTCGGATAGTAGATGGGTCAACTTGGCATCCCGATGAAGATGCCAGATGCTGAGCTAGGTCATTGCTGGACTTCATCCGGTCTCTCAAAGAAGAAACTTTGAGAAACTTCTCATCAGATTTTGAAAGTTTTCTTAGCCCTCCAGTACTTTTTTTGTCCTTGACTTCTGATTCTTTAAATTTCTTTATAACAGCTTGAATACCACATCTTGAGTATCCAGTTTGTTTGCTGATTTCCCTTTGAGAGTGACCTTGCTGATGCAAAAGTATACATTCTACAGTCTGTCAAATTCTGTCATCTTTGGCATTTTGAATGGAATGATGTGATTGAAAGTTGGTCTTATTAGCAAGCTTCCCATTAATTAAATTCATACCACATGTGTATGTAATGCTCAAGCATGTCTGCACAAACCTGGTGTAATAGACCTTTTTCACAGCAGTCATTTTGACATGAAATAGTAGGATAAATACAGGTGTTAGCAATGACATTAATTAGGGTTCCATTCCATTTTAGGTTTACAAGAGCCAGGTTCCTGCTACTGCTCAAGTGTAAGGGAGGTCACACTAAATACTTGTCACTTTAGCCTATAGAAGCAGGTTTATCTGTTTTTTTAAGACTGCATACAAATATCCTGTATTTTATGGTTGTATTCTATTAAAGAGACTGATAAATAATTTTCTAAGGTCAAACTTTATGGTGGCCTAAGACTTTTGCACAGTACTGTATATACACATATAAAAACATAAATACACATATATAGAAATATATATAAGTGCATCGTAGCCCTTTGCAGTTAAAGGGACATAATACTCATATGCTAAATCACTTGAAACTGATGCAGTATAACTGTAAAAAGCTGACTGGAAAATATCACCTGAGCATCTCTATGTAAAAAAGGAAGATATTTTACCTCACAATTTCCTCAGCTCAGCAGAGTAAGTTCTGTGTAAAAAGTTATACTCAGCTGCTGCCCAGCTGCAGGTAAAAACAAATATAGAAATGAACAGCAGCCAATCAGCATCAACAGTGCTGAGGTCATGAACTCTTTTACTGTGATCTCATGAGATTTCATAGTAAACTTCTTTAAACTGAATAGGGAAATAAGATGAGTGTGCACGAAGCTCGCTCCTTTGCCTGTCCCGGGACAGACATACTGATTTACTGCTTAGAAGTCCTTTACAATGGGATGTGGCTACTGAGGAATTTTTGAGGTAAAATATCTTTCTTTTTTACATAGAGATGTTCAGGAGATATTTTCTAGTCAGCTTTTTACAGCTATACTGCATCACTTTCAAGTGTTTCAACATTTCGGTATCATGGCCCTTTAAGTAGATGAAAACATGAAAAAACACATTTATGCAATATTCATATTTAATAAAGTGTTATAGTGTATATTTACTGTAATTATTTCCCATTCCAATGTTCTTCACATAGCAAAATATGTTCTTAGTATTTGTAAATAAAAATTCTTATCTATACTATAATCGCATTTATAACCCGCCCGTCGCTGTCACCAGTTGTGCACGCATCCTCAAAGGAATGTTGGCCACGCGAGGCAGCCGAAAGAATCCACCTGGATGCAGCGCAGGCAAACCCAAAGCCTTAAAAAAAAAAACACCCAACTGCACAAAATAACTAAAAAACACGTAACCGCCCGCACGAAATATAAAAAAAAAATAATCTTAACAAACACCTAAACCATCAACCCCCACACCAAAAAACAATAAATTAATTAACCCCTAATATGCATATAACATAATTAAAATATAAACCCCTTAACCGTCAACCATCCACATTGCAAAAAACCTAATTAACCTATTAACCCCTAAACCGCAAACCCCCACATCACAATAAACCTATTAACTCTTAAACTGCCAACCCCCCCACATAGCAATAAACCTAATTAACCTATTAACCCCTAAACCACCAAACACACACCTCACAATCAACCTAATTAACCTATTAACCTCTTAACCACCAAACCCCCCACAATGCAAATAACTAATTTAATTACTAAGCACCCTTACCTAACACCCCCTAAATTAACCCCAATTACTACTAAATTACAATTAAAATTTAAAAAAACTAACATTAATTTGCAAAAAATAAAAAAAGTCTAACATTACAGAAAAAAATAAACAAAATTATCAAAAATAAAAATAAAATTATGCCTAATCCCTATAAAAAATAAAAATAAAATTATGCCTAATCCCTATAAAAAATAAAAATAAAATTATGCCTAATCCCTATAAAAAATAAAAACAAAATTATGCCTAATCCCTATAAAAAATAAAAAAGTGCCCCTAATCTAAACTACTAATAGCCCTTAAAAGGGCCTTTTGAAGGACATTGCCCTATGTTAAACAGCTCTTTTACCTAAACAAATACTAAGTCCCCCCTAACAGTAAACCCCCCCACCCATCAAACCCCCAAAATAAAAAAAAACAAACACTAAAAAAACTAAACTATTCATTGTTCCTAAAGGAGCATTTGTATGAGCATTGCCCTCAAATGGGCAATCAGCTCTTTTTCAAGCCCAAAAAAGCTCTATCTTAAAAAAAAAACCCACAGAAAAAATTAAAATAATAAAGCCTAAACTCCAAATAGGTACTCACTGTTTCTGAAGTCCGGCGGAGAAGGTCTTCTTCCAGGCGGCTCCATCATCTTCTATCTTCATCTGGAGCGAAGGAGGAGGGGAGGTGTGGAGCTGTCTTGCTGATGTGTGGATCCTCAGCGGCGGTCCTCGGTGGCGGCGGTCCTCAGCGGCGTTGAGGCTCCTCTTCATGCAATCGTCTGTCGCACACTGAAGATTGAATGCAATGTACCCCATATTTATTGGGGTACCTTGCATTCCTATTGGGTGAAAATTTGAAATCAGCTACTGGATGAGAGCTACTGAAATCCTATTGGCTGATTTTAAAATATCAACCAATAGGAATGCAAGGTACCCCAAATTGATTGCGGTACCTTGCATTCAATCTTTAGTGTACGACGGACATCGGATGAAGAGGAGCCTCCATGCCGCCAAGGACCGCCGCCGTTGAGGACCGCCGCTGAGGATCCACGCGTCAGGGAAGACAGCTCCACTCCGCGCCACTGGTGAGGACCGCTGCTGAGGATCCACAGCTCCGCACCTCCGCTTCGCGCCGCCTTCCCTCCGGATGAAGATAGAATATGATGGAGCCGCCTTTAAGAAGACCTTCTCCGCCGAACTTCAGGAACGGTGAGTACCTATTTGGGGCTTAGTGTTAGGATTTTTTTGGGGGGGGTGGTTATTTTTAAGATTAGGGATTTAATGGGCTTGAAAAGAGCTGATTGCCCTTTTAAGGGCAGTAAAAGAGCTGAATGCCCTTTTAAGGGCAATGCCCATGGGTACTTTAGTTTTTTTTTTGTGTTAGTTTTTTTTATTTTGGGGGGTTTGGTGCGTGGGAGGTTTTACTTTTAGGGGGATTTAGTCTTTTTTAAATGTAAAAGAGCTGTTTAACTTAGGGCAATGCCCTACAAAAGCCCTTTTAAGGGCTATTGGTAGTTTAGTATTAGATTAGGGGGTGTTTTTATTTTAGGGAGGATTTTTTATTTTTATAGGGGTATATATTGTATCTTTGTATATCTTTAAATATATATAATCAAGTGTATAGATATAAATTGTACCAAAATAACATCAGATATATATATAGAAATAGGTAAATAGAACATATTCTTGTATGTGAAGAACATTAGCGCTTGATTGTAGAGGATCACAGGAGGTATGCGTAGCAGAAAAAGCCCAAATATGGTGAAGTATGTACGGCTCAACTAATCCAACCCCAAAAGGAACAATACTCACATTGGAAAGAGCTATAACTAAGCGCTAAGTGATGGTGCAGGTAGGTAGAAAGCTATGAGTCTCACACGTATCCTTGTGAGCTGTGAGTCTTTATACCTAACTGCACCATCACTAAGAGCCTGGCTCTATATATATATATGAGGGAATACAGCGCCGCCATATCCTTTGCTGCTATCCTTAATAGGGGAGATCAGAAAGTGTAAACAATAACAGTTTTACTAATAAAATGACAGTGGCTAGCTGTTCTTACTGTAGTCTTCATTACAAATCCCACTACTGGTGGACGGAGGAGTATGGTAATTAAAAAACAACTGCAACTTATAATACATTTCACACTAAGGGGAGATATTCTAATTCTAATATGATCATCCAGCACTGCAAGATCTCTTGTGAAATATTTAAGGATTCTGCTTTACTTCTCCATGGAAAATTCCCTGCATTTCAGTATGTGACAAACCCAGTGCAATATAGCATTGCATGTCATGACAGTTGTGCTGTGTATTTGCTATCACTTTAAACTTCAAATTAACTTTTATTACATTTAATCTTTGCACTTTCTATTTTGTATTTTATTTAGTATACAGCAGTATATTTAGGATTGGGATGTTACAAATTCTGATTGTGCCTTCACAATTTATATGTAACTTTAACAAATTAGTCTCATACTTTGTATATTTATGTTTATCTTTTAAATTTACATTAGACTTTGTATTTCTTCTATTTAAATTGCAATCAAAAAGCTGCCAGGTAATCAAACATTATCTATCTAGTATGGAGAGAAATTATATAGCAGACTTCACAGGGGCTGAACTCACTGAATTTTCTACGAAAAAAGGGGGAACCTGGGAGTCCCAGAGAGATGAGAGATGCCTTCCATAGAAAATAATGAACCTCTCTGGGATACAAAATTTCACATAGGAGAATGAAGGTAACTGGTAGACATGAGCGTTTTGATTCGGACAAATTTAGTTTTCAGATGAATTTTGGCCGATTCGGAGATTCAAATGCATTCGAATTTCCAAATCGGCACCATAACTAAAATCCCGAAAAATTCCAAAAATGAACCAATCAGTTTCTGAATTTTCAAATCCATTATTCATATTCAGAATTTTTCATTGTTCTAATCTAAACCGCAGTTCCCCGACATGGCCAACACTAACTAAATCACTAAATAAAGCTATTAAACCCTAAACCGCCTTTCCCCGACATCGCCGACACCAACTAAATCACTAAATAAAGCTATTAACCCCTAAACCACTGTTCCCCGACATCGCCGACACTAACTAAACCTATTAACCCCTAAACTGCAGTTCCCCCGACATCGCCAACACTAACTGAAACACTAACTAAACATATTAACCCCTAAACCGCCGTTCCCAAACATCGCCAACACTAACTAAGCCTATTATCCCCCACATTGCAACAACCTAAATTAAACTATTAACCCCTAAACTAACGCCCCCTAACTTTAACATAATTAAAATAGACCTAAATTAAAGTTACAATTATTAACTAACTACCTATTTAAAAATAAATACAAACTTACTTGTGAAATAAAAATAAAACCTAAGCTAGCTACAATATAACTATTTGCTAACTACCTAGTTAAAATAAATACAAATTTACCTGTGAAATAAAAATAAAACCTAAGTTTACACTAATAAAACATAACATTACTAAAAACAAAAAAACCTGATTGCTAAAAAATTAAAACTACAATTACAAAAAATATTAAGTCCGGAAAACGATCTTCATCCCAGCGGCGAAGCGTCATCTTCCAGGTGGCTCCATCATGGGACCGGCATCTTCTTCATCCCTGCGGAGGCGGAGTGGTCGATGCACGGAGGTGGAGGTCCATGTGGAGGTCCATCGGTCCGACGTGGAGGTCCTCTTCATGCAATCGTCCGCTGCACACTGAGGATTCAATGCAAGGTACCCCTTTTATATTGGGGTACCGTTGCATTCCTATTGGCTGAAAACATTAAATCAGCAAATAGGAATGAGAGTTGCTTGAATCCTATTGGCTGATTTAAACAGCCAATAGGATTTAAGTAGCTCTCATTCCTATTGGCTGATTTGGTAGTTTAGTATAGATTAGGTTTTTTTTATTTTAGGGTGTTTTTTTTTATATGGGGTATTAGAATAGGAATAATTTTTATTTTTTGGGATAATTTCGTTTGTTATTTTAATGAGTACCATTAAATTGGGTAATAATAACGACTATTACTATTCAGCTGCGGATTTGGTTAATTCCGAGAGCGAGCGCTGAAAAAGCGCTTTGAGTCCCACTTGTAGAAAGGCGCTATATAAATACAAGTTATTATTATATTATTATTATTATTATTATTATTATTATTATTATATTATTAGAATAGGAATAATTTTTATTATTTTGGATAATTTCGTTATTTTTTGTAATGGGATTTTTTTTTATTTTTGGGGTGTTTTTTTTTTTTAGATAAGGCATTTTTTATTTTTAATGGGCCGAAAAAGAGCTGAATGCCCTATTAAGGGCAATGCCCATACAAACGCTCTTTTCGAGCAATGGGTAGATTAGGTTTATTTTTATTTTGTGGGTTTGGGGGGTGGAGGGTTGTAATGTTAGGGGGTATTTGTTTTTATTTTTTTGCGAAAGAGTTGTCAACTTTAGGGCAATGCCCTGCAAAAGACCCTTTTAGGGGGCCTTGGTAGTTTATTATAGATTAGGGTTTTTTTATTTTGGGGTATTAGAATAGGAATCATTTTTATTTTTTTGGATAATTTCATTTGTTATTTTTTAGGTTTTTTGTTAGGTTTTTTTATTTTTAGTAATGTTAGGTTTTATTCGTAGAAGCTTAGGATTTATTTTTATTTCACAGGTAAGTTTATATTTATTTTAACTAGGTAGTTAGTAAATAGTTATATTGTAGCTAGCTTAGATTTCATTTTTATTACACAGGTAAGTTTGTGTTTATTTTTAAATAGGTAGTTAGTTAATAATTGTAACTTTAATTTAGGTATATTTTAATTATGTTAAAGTTAGGGGGTATTAGGTTTAGGGTTTAATATAGTTTAATTTAGGTTGTTGCGATGTGGGGGCCGGCGGTTTAGGGGTTAATAGGTTTAGTTAGTGTTGGCGACGTTTGGTAATGGCAGTTTAGAGGTTAATAGGTTTATTTAGTGTTTTAGTTAGTGTCAGCGTTGTTTGGAACTGCAGTTTAGGGGTTAATAGATTTAGTTAGTGTTGGCGATGTTTGGGAATGGCAGTTTAGGAGTTAATATGTTTATTTAGTGTTTCAGTTAGTGTCAGCGATGTTGGGGACCTGCGAGTGAGGGGTTAATAGGTTTAGTTAGTGTTGGCGATGTCGGGGAACTGCAGTTTAGGGGTTAATAGGTTTAATTAGTGTCGACTATGAGGGGGGACGGCGGTTTAGGGGTTAATAGCTTTATTTAGTGTTGGCGATGTGGGTGGTGGCAACGGTTTTAGATCATTTTGTTTCGGCAATCACCAGCATACTAGTTATGTTTAGTTAAATTGTTTTTTCGGATCCTTTTGTTTTTTTGGATCCATTCTTTATTCATATGCAATATTCTATTCTAAACTTCAGAATAGAATTATGCATATGAATAAAGAATGGATCAGAAAAAACGAATGGATCCGAAGAAAAGATTTAACTTAACATAACTAATTTGCCAAAACAAAATTATTTATTTAACGAATGAAAATGAAACAAAACACATTTTCTAGCATTGCACATGTTTAGTAACTGGAGATCACATGGGGCTGATATTATGGCCCCTACTTATCAAGCCGTCAACTTACTTGCATTCACCAGCACCAATACGCTCGCCTAAGATCGCCTGACATCGCTGCCGCGGACCTGAATACGTTCTCCAAAGTTACCAAAAAAGCTGTTAAAAAGCCGCACACCAAGTACGGGGCGATGAGCAGCGGACTGTTAGCTAACAGTCATCGATCTCGCTGCTATTCGGCTTTTTCCTAGCTTTATTGGTACCCTGTCACTAAACACCGCCACTATACTAAACTGTTTTAACCCTATACTGCCGCCCCCGGACCCCGCCGCAACTAAATAAACTTATTAACTCCTAAACCGCCAGTCCTGGAGCCCATCACCACCTACATTGTACTTATTAACCCCTAATCTGCCACCCCCTACACCGCCGCCACCTACATTATGTTATTAACCCCTAATCTGCACCCCCTACACCACCGCCACCTACATTATGTTATTAACCCCTAATCTGCCGTCCCCAACGTCGCCACCACTATATTAAATGTATTAACCCCTAAACCTAAGTCTAACCCTAACAACCCCTAACTTAAATATAATTTAAATAAATCTAAATAAAATTCCTATCATTAACTAAATAATTCCTATTTAAAACTAAATACTTACTTATAAAATAAACCCTAAGCTAGCAACATTATAACTAATAGTTACATTGTATCTAGCTTAGGTTTTATTTTTATTTTACAGGCAAGTTTGTATTTATTTTAACTATGTAGAATATTTACTAAATAGCTATTAACTATTTAATAACTACCTAGCTAAAATAAATACAAAAGTACCTGTAAAATAAAACCTAACCTAACCCTACAATTAAATACAATTAAATAAATTACATACAATTAACTAAATTATATACAATTATCTAAAGTAAAAAAAAAAACAAACACTAAATTACAGAAAATAATAAACAAATTACAAAAATTTAAACTAATTACACCTAATCTAATAGCCCTATCAAAATAAAAAAGCCCCCCCAAAATAAAAAAACCCTAAACTACCAATAGCCCTTAAAAGGGCCTTTTGCGGGGCATTGCCCCAAAGTAATCAGCTCTTTTACCTTGAAAAACAAATACAAACAACCCCCCCAACAGTAAAACCCACCACCTACACAACCAACCCCCCCAAAAAAATACTAACTAAAAAAAACTAAGCTCCCCATTGCCCTGAAAAGGGCATTTGGATGGGCATTGCCCTTAAAAGGGCAGTTAGCTCTTTTGCAGGCCCAAAGCCCTAACCTAAAAATAAAACCCACCCAATACACCCTTAAAAAAACCTAACACTAACCCCCTGAGGATCGACTTACCGGGAGACGTCTTCATCCAAGCCGGGCAGAAGAGGTCCTCCAGACGGCAGAAGTCTTCATCCAAGCCGGGCAGAAGTGGTCTTCCAGACGGCAGAAGTCTTCATCCAAGTCGGGCAGAAGAGGTCCTCCAGACGGCAGAAGTCTTCATCCAGACGGCATCTTCTATCTTCATCTATCCGACACGGAGCGGGTCCATCTTCAAGACATCCGACGCGGAGCATCCTCTTCGGCCGATGACTACCCGATGAATGAAGGTGCCATTAAATTACGTCATCCAAGATGGCGTCCCTTATATTCCGATTGGCTGATAGAATTCTGTCAGCCAATCGGAATTAAGGTAGAAAAAATCCTGATCCTGATTGGAACAGTGTAGCAGAGAGGCAGTAGGATCTGTAATATCTTTTGGGTAGGCAGAGACAAGCAAGTAACTAGTCTTGGTAATTGTAGCAGAGAGGCAGTAGGATCTGTAATATCTTTTGGGTAGGCAGAGACAAGCAAGAAACTACTCTTGGTAATTGTAGCAGAGAGGCAGTAGGATCTGTAATATCTTTTTGGTAAGCAGAGACAAGCAAATAACTACTCTTGGTAACTATAATAATAACCCCTTTCCACCAAGAACTAGACGACACATAGCTTGGGAGTCAACAACAACTTTTTCTTCAACTGGAAAAACAAACACTTTTTAAAAACAGTCTCCCCTAAAAGGGGTTTCCCAACTGAAACAGCAGGGAGTTTAAACAGTAACATACAGTTTAACATACATTTTAAACATTAGCCGAAATAACAATTCCTGCATAGTTCATAAGTGGCGAGGTTTGCCACAATGCTCCCCCAGAACCAAGCCGGCATACCCAGTCTGATCCCAACGGATTGGCTTGTGGAGGTCCGGAGGAGTGTTCACAGATCAAGGTTCAAGTTCAGTTTGTCTGGACAACCCGTCGGCGTTGCCATTTTGCTTCCCAGGTCGGTAATGGATTGTTAAGTCAAACGGCTGCAGCGCCAAACTCCAGCGCAAAAGCTGGGCATTGTCTCCGGATACCCTGTTCAGCCACACCAACGGGTTGTGATCTGTGAGCAGGGAAAATTGTTGTCCATATAGATATGGCTGAAGTTTCTTGAGGGCCCACACCACGGCCAGGCATTCCTTTTCAATGGTGGCGTAGCTAACTTCTCGGGGTAACAGTTTCCTGCTTAGGTAGGCCACAGGATGCTCGCCGCCATCAGCCCCGACTTGGCTCAGCACGGCTCCCAATCCAAACATAGAAGCACCTGTATGGACGAGAAAGCGTTTAGTTGGATCCGGGGCAGCAAGGATAGGGGCATTTACGAGAGCATTTTTCAGTTCTTGGAATGCTTGTTCACACTCTGGGTTTCAGGTAACAATCTTAGGAAGGTTTTTACGGGTGAGGTCGGTGAGAGGTTTGGCTAGGGTACTATAATTAGGTACGAACTTCCTATAATAGCCTGCGGTACTTAGAAAGGCTAGCACTTGGGTCTTGGTACGGGGAGTGGGCCACTTGGCTACGGTCTCTACCTTGGCCGGTTCAGGCTTCTGCTGCCCGCTACCTACTCGGTGCCCTAGGTACTGGACCTCTGCCATCCCTATATGACATTTGCTAGGCTTAAGGGTTAATCCTGCCTCCCTAATGCGATCTAGGATCGCCCCTATATGGTTCAAATGCTTGTCCCAGGAACTGCTAAATATAGCTATGTCGTCTAAATAAGCGCATGCGTACTCTTGGGACCCATCCAGTAGCCGATCTACCATTCGCTGGAAAGTAGCCGGAGCATTCTTCATCCCGAATGGCATGACCTTAAATTGGTACAGGCCAAACGGGATGACGAACGCTGATTTGGGGATGGCATCCTCGGTTAGTGGGATCTGCCAGTACCCCTTACACAGATCTATGGTGGTGAGGTACTGGCCTCGAGCCATTTTATCCAGGAGCTCATCTATCTGGGGCATAGGGTAGGCGTCAGAGACGGTTTTATCATTAAGTTTCCGGTAGTCTACGCAGAAGCGGGTCGTGCCGTCCTGCTTCGGCACTATAACTACTGGCGAGGCCCAGGGGCTGTCCGAGTGCTCAATCACTCCTAACTGTAGCATCTCGTCAATCTCCTTCCGCATATGTTCTCTCACCGATTCTGGTATGCGGTAAAGAGGTTGACGCATGGGGAGGTGACCTGGGGTTTCTACCCTATGGGTGGCCAGTCGGGTATATCCAGGCACGTTGGAGAACGTGTCTCTCTTTTCCTGCAGTAGCTCTGCTATTTGAGCTCGTTCCCGAGGAATTAACCGCTCACCCAATTGTACCTCTCCCAGACCTTCGTTCCGGTTCTTCATTCGTAGGAGATTGGGAAGAGGTAAACTGTCTGCGTTGTCCGCAGCAGGGGCGCAAATAGCATTCACCTCCTCTGCGCGTTCATGGTACGGCTTCAACATATTTACATGGAGCATGCGTCTACCGCCTGCTCCAGTACATGGGCCGATCACATAGGTGGTGTCACAGATTTGTTCCACCACCTTGTATGGGCCCTGCCAGGAGGCCTGCAGTTTATCATTTTTGACCGGTTTTAAGATTAGCACCTTCTGCCCAGTCTGAAAACTGCGGTCCCTGGCGCCCCTATAATACCAACGGCGCTGACGGGTTTGAGCCGCCTGAAGGTTGGAGCGGATGGTCCGAGTCAGGGCCTCCAGGCGCTCCCTAAACTCCAGCATGTATGGTACGATAGGAGTACCATCACTAGTGACTTCCCCCTCCCAATGCTCTCGGATTAAGTCTAGGGGACCCTGTACCCTCCTTCCGAATAATTCAAAGGGAGAGAACTCTGTGGACTCCTGAGATACCTCCCGGTAGGCGAAAAGCAAATGGGGTAGAAACCGCTCCAAGTTCTTCTGGGTATCTATGAACGTGCGGAGCATCTGTTTCAGTGTTCCATTAAACCGTTCACAGAGCCCATTAGACTGGGGGTGATAAGCGGAATTTACAATGGGTTTCACCCCACATGCTCTCCACAACTGGTGGGTAATCTCGGCCGTAAACTGGGTGCCCCGGTCCGAAATAATCTCCCGGGGAAGAGAGGCAGTAGGATCTGTAATATCTTTTGGGTAGGCAGAGACAAGCAAGTAACTACTCTTGGTAATTGTAGCAGAGAGGCAGTAGGATCTGTAATATCTTTTGGGTGGGCAGAGACAAGCAAGTAACTACTCTTGGTAATTGTAGCAGAGAGGCAGTAGGATCTGTAATATCTTTTTGGTAAGCAGAGACAAGCAAATAACTACTCTTGGTAATTGTAATAATAACCCCTTTCCACCAAGAACTAGACGACACATAGCTTGGGAGTCAACAACAACTTTTTCTTCAACTGGAAAAACAAACACTTTTTAAAAACAGTCTCCCCTACAAGGGGTTTCCCAACTGAAACAGCAGGGAGTTTAAACAGTAACATACAGTTTAACATACATTTTAACCATTAGCCTAAATATCCTATTGGCTGATTGGAACAGCCAATAGAATGCAAGCTCAATCCTATTGGCTGATCCAATCAGCCAATAGGATTTTTTCTACCTTAATTCCGATTGGCTGATAGAATTCTATCAGCCAATTGGAATCTAAGGGACGCCATCTTGGATGACGTCACTTAAAGGAACCTTCATTCGTCGGGTAGTTGTCGGCCGAAGAGGATGCTCCAAGTCGGATGTCTTGAAGATGGACTCCGCGTCAGATGGATGAAGATAGAAGATGCCGTCTGGATGAAGACTTCTGCCGTCTGGAGGACCTCTTCTGCCCGGCTTGGATGAAGACTTCTGCCGTCTGGAGGACCACTTCTGCCCGGCTTGGATAAAGACGTCTCCCGGTAAGTCGATCTTCAGGGAGTTAGTGTTAGGTTTTTTTAAGGGTGTATTGGGTGGGTTTTATTTTTAGGTTAGGGCTTTGGGCCTGCAAAAAAGCTAACTGCCCTTTTAAGGGCAATGCCCATCCAAATGTCCTTTTCAGGGCAATGGGGAGCTTAGGTTTTTTTAGTTAGTATTTTTTTGTGGGGGTTGGTTTTACTGTTGGGGCGGGGTTGTTTGTATTTGTTTTTCAAGGTAAAAGAGCTGATTACTTTGGGGCAATGCCCCGCAAAAGGCCCTTTTAAGGGCTATTGGTAGTTTAGTTTAGGCTAGGGTTTTTTTTATTTTGGGGGGGCTTTTTTTTATTTTGATAGGGCTATTAGATTAGGTGTAATTAGTTTACATTTCAGTAATTTGTTTATTATTTTCTGTAATTTAGTGTTTGGTTTTTTTTGTACTTTAGATAATTGTATATAATTTAGTTAATTGTATGAAATTTATTTAATTGTATTTAATTGTAGGGTTAGGTTAGGTGTTATTGTAACTTAGGTTAGGTTTTATTTTACAGGTACTTTTGTATTTATTTTAGCTAGGTAGTTATTAAATAGTTAATAACTATTTAGTAACTATTCTACTTAGTTAAAATAAATACAAACTTGCCTGTAAAATAAAAATAAAACCTAAGATAGCTACAATGTAACTATTAGTTATAATGTTGCTAGCTTAGGGTTTATTTTATAGGTAAGTATTTAGTTTTAAATAGGAATTATTTAGTTAATGATATGAATTGTATTTAGATTTATTTAAATTATATTTAAGTTAGGGGTTGTTAGGGTTAGACTTAGGTTTAGGGGTTAATACATTTAATATAGTGGTGGCGACGTTGGGGGCGGCAGATTAGGGGTTAATAAGTGTTATGTAGGTGGCAGCGGTGTGGGGGGGCAGATTAGGGGTTAATAACATAATGTAGGTGGCGGCGGTGTGGGGGGGTAGATTAGGGGTTAATAACATAAAGTAGGTGGCGGCGGTGTAAGGGGGCAGATTAGGGGTTAATAACATAATGTAGGTGGTGCCGGTGTAGGGGGCGGCAGATTAGGGGTTAATAAGTATAATGTAGGTGGTGGTGAGCTCCGGGAGCGGCGGTTTAGGGGTTAATAAGTATAATGTAGGTGTTGGTGGTGTCGGGGCGGCAGATTAGGGGTTAATAAGTATAATGTAGGTGGCGGCTGTGTCGGGGGTGGCAGATTAGGGGTGTTTAGACTCGGGGTACATGTTAGAGTGTTAGGTGTAAACATAACTTTTATTCTCCTATAGGAATCAATGGGATATCGGGCAGCAGCAAACATGAGCTTTGCTGGTTTCAGACTCCCATTGATTCCTATGGCACACTGGGCCGGAATAGTGCAGAGCGTACCTGGCAGAAATTTGTTAACTAGCAAAAGTAGTCAGATAGTGCCGAATTTGCATTTGGAACATCTGTAATGACGTAAGCATCGATCTGTGTCGGACTGAGACCGGTAGATCGTATGTTACGTCACAAAATTCAACTTTTGCCGGTCTGTAGGCTTTGATAACTAAGGAGAATCAAGCTCGCCACAAATACGCTGCGTAATTCCAGCGTATTTGCGGTTGACGGCTTGATAAATAGAGGCCAAAGGATCAGTTTGCATCAATTACAAATTAAACTGAAATATTTTCACTACAATTTAAATTGCTTTTGTCTATATTTTAGTATATATTCCTTCTCTGTTAGTTAAAATAAGTGTATTGTGATTTTTTTCTAACAAACTTTACCTGCATACAGCTGTCAAGACAAATCAGTGAGACCACCGTATTTAAAATGCTTAGAAAATTTCACAAGACTTGTTAGAGAGCCCAGAAACTCCCATATTCAGCCCAGGGAACTGCCCTGTCCCTCCCATTTTTTGAAACTGTCAGTTTTAGTTTACAATGCAGCAAATACAAGGTGCAACATAATTTCTAAAAGCTACACAGAAATATACAAATAATGTCCTTAGTTATTAAAGTAACACAGAAACTTTCAAAACATAATTTGAATTTGGGAAATCACTGCTAGATCTAAATTTAAATGTTGGTTCATTTAATCGTTTTGGGCAGAACATTGTTTTAAAGGATATCCGCTGACTGTTTGATTAGATGTTATAAAGATTTTGGTTTCTTTAGTTTTCTCTAGATTAGATCTTTGTGAGTAGATATTAACCAGGGGATTTAACAACATACTGTATTAGTATAACAGGTAATTGTTTAACAGTAACTGACACAGGTTTTCATATTCCCTGGTCTGTTAATCGCATCAAGATAATATTTATCATTTAGAAGTGCTAACAGGCTGTATACATTATCTGCTCAATGTATATATTGCCCTCTCTCCAAACATCAGGGCTTATGGCCAGAGTCAGCATGAATATCACTATCATTTAGGCAATTAAGGATAAATTAGCATATTTAATTTTGTGCTATTGTAATAATAGTATAAGTTTTGGTTATACCACCGGCTGATTAGTAGTTAACTGCAATCAATACTGAGTACAGGTGGCCCTCGTTTTACAACGGTTCAATTTACACCGTTTCAGAATAACAACCTTTTTTTCCAGTCATGTGACTGCTATTGAAAAGCATTGAGAAGCAGTGCATTTATTAAAATAGCCAGTAGATGGAGCTGTCTGCTTGTGTTGCAGCAAAGCCAAGCAAGCTGAAATTAATCAGTTTAACCAGACCTGAGCTATCGAGCAGATTTCAAAGGAACAAGATCTTTCTGTCTATAAATCAGTCCAGATTGGAATGCATAGAGAGAAATGTTTGCAGAAAAATGCAAGTGAAGTCTGTGTTGTGTGATTATTTTATTAGGTTTATAATGCTGTTTAGCAAATGTTTTTGTTCATTTAACTTAGTTTAATTATATATTCTGTGTTGTGTGATTATTTAATTAGGTTTATAATGCTGTTTAGCATTTAAAGTCTTCATTTCAAAGCTTTAAAAATAATGTATTAGGTGTTACTTATGACAATTTTGAGAGGGGCCTGGAACCTATCTCCCTCACTTCCCATTGACTTACATTATAAACTGGGTTTCAATTTACAACGGTTTCGATTTACAACCATTCCTTCTGGAACCTAACCCCGGCGTAAACTGAGGGCTACCTGTATATGAGTCATTACGACTATGTTGTATATTAGAGCATTTATTAAATACATTATTCTCCATATGACATATTTATAATGCACCTGTTTGTACAAATGACTAATTTAGCCTTTTTATATTCAGGAATAATTCAGGATATCTTTCACTATACAGTTGGATATGTTTATGCTTTTGTTGTTTCCCTTATGCTCAGTAGTTATATGTAGATGTGAAGGCAGCACTTTATGGGTCTAAAGAAAGCTCTTACTTTATAATGTTTTCCTACTGGTTATTGTTTTCATGTTAAGGGCCGGATTACAAGTGGAGCGGTATTTAACTCACCGCCTTGCTAACTCTGCAAGAAGTAAGGTTTCTGCGTGTGTCGGGTAGCACACGTATTACAAGTTGAACAGATGTGCGCAAAAAGCGTTAACGCATTCCCCCATAGATTTCAATGGAGCAAAAAAAGTGAGGGGAAAACCTAACACCCTACTCGCGTGCAAATACAATCTCATATTCTCATGTGCGCTAACCTAACATGAAAATATTAATATTTCACATTCCAGTGTTCTTTATAACAGAATATGTTCTATTTATTCATAACTAAATATTTCTACATATAGCTGATGTTTATTTGGTTCAATATATAGTTATAGCTTTATATATACATGATTATAAATAGGTATAGATATATACAGATATATATAGGAATATCTATTTAAAGATACATAGAACATTAGGATGGGAAATATTTACAGCAAATACACAGTATGACACTTTATTAAATATGAATAGTGCATAGATATACTTTTACATGTTTTCATCTACTTGACTGTAAATGGCTCCAATATTTTTTTTCAATAATGTTTAATAGATGGTGTTATTATAAGTGTAACTGTACTGTGTAATGTATATGTATTAGTGTTATTGTAAGTGTAACGGTACTGTGTAAGGTATATTTATTAGATAGTGTTATTATAAGTGTAACTGTACTGTGTAATGTATATGTATTAGTGTTATTGTAAGTGTAACGGTACTGTGTAAGGTATATTTATTAGATAGTGTTATTATAAGTGTAACTGTACTGTGTAAGGTATAGTTATTATATAGTGTTATTATAAGTGTAACTGTACTGTGTAATGTATATTTATTAGATAGTGTTATTATAAGTGTAACTGTACAGTGTAAGGTATATTTATTAGACAGTGTTATTATGTGTGTAACTGTACTGTGTAAGGTATATTTATTAGATAGTGTTATTATTAGTGTAACTGTACTGTGTAATGTATATTTATTAGATAGTGTTATTATAAGTGTAACTGTACTGTGTAAGGTATATTTATTAGATAGTGTTATTATTAGTGTAACTGTACTGTGTAATGTATATTTATTAGATAGTGTTATTATAAGTGTAACTGTACTGTGTACGGTATATTTATTAGATAGTGTTATTATAAGTGTAACTGTACTGTGTAATGTATATTTATTAGATAGTGTTATTATAAGTGTAACTGTACTGTGTAATGTATATTTATTAGATAGTGTTATTATAAGTGTAACTGTACTGTGTAAGGTATATTTATTAGATAGTGTTATTATAAGTGTAAATGTACTGTGTAATGTATATTTATTAGTGTTATTACAAATGTAACTGTACTGTGTAAGGTATATTTATTGGATAATGTTATTAAAAGTGTAACTGTACTGTGTAAGGTATATTTATTAGATAGTGTTATTATAAGTGTAACTGTACTGTGTAATGTATATGTATTAGTGTTATTGTAAGTGTAACGGTACTGTGTAAGGTATATTTATTAGATAGTGTTATTATGTGTGTAACTGTACTGTGTAATGTATATTTATTAGACAGTGTTATTATAAGTGTAACTGTATTGTGTAAGGTATATTTATTAGACAGTGTTATTATAAGTGTAACTGTACTGTGTAAGGTATATTTATTAGATAGTGTTATTATAAGTGTAACTGCGCTTTGTGATGTATATTTATTAGATAGTGTTATTATAAGTGTAACTGTACTGTGTAATGTATATTTATTAGATAGTGTTATTATAAGTGTAACTGTACTGTGTAAGGTATATTTATTAGATAGTGTTATTATAAGTGTAACTGTACTGTGTAATGTATATGTATTAGTGTTATTGTAAGTGTAACAGTACTGTGTAAGGTATATTTATTAGATAGTGTTATTATGTGTGTAACTGTACTGTGTAATGTATATTTATTAGACAGTGTTATTATAAGTGTAACTGTACTGTGTAATGTATATTTATTAGTGTTATTATAAGTGTAACTGTACTGTGTAAGGTTTATTTATTAGTGTTATTGTAAGTGTAACAGTACTGTGTAAGGTATATTTATTAGATAGTGTTATTATGTGTGTAACTGTACTGTGTAATGTATATTTATTAGACAGTGTTATTATAAGTGTAACTGTACTGTGTAATGTATATTTATTAGACAGTGTTATTATAAGTGTAACTGTACTGTGTAAGGTATATTTATTAGATAGTGTTATTATAAGTGTAACTGTACTGTGTAAGGTATATTTATTAGATAGTGTTATTATAAGTGTAACTGTACTGTGTAATGTATATTTATTAGATAGTGTTATTATAAGTGTAACTGTACTGTGTAAGGTATATTTATTAGATAGTGTTATTATAAGTGTAACTGTATTGTGTAAGGTATATATATTAGATGGTGTTATTATAAGTGTAACTGCGCTTTGTGATGTATATTTATTAGATAGTGTTATTATAAGTGTAACAGTACTGTGTAATGTATATTTATTAGACAGTGTTATTATAAATGTAACTGTACTGTGTAATGTATATTTATTAGATAGTGTTATTATACGTGTAACTGTACTATGTAAGGTATATTTATTAGACAGTGTTATTATAAGTGTAACTGTACTGTGTAAGGTATATTTATTAGACAGTGTTATTATAAATGTAACTGTACTGTGTAAGGTATATTTATTAGATAGTGTTATTATAAGTGTAACTGTACTGTGTAAGGTATATGTATTAGATAGTGTTATTATAAGTGTAACTGTATTGTGTAAGGTATATTTATTAGATAGTGTTATTATAAGTGTAACTGTATTGTGTAATGTATATTTATTAGATAGTGTTATTATAAGTGTTACTGTACTGTGTAATGTATATTTATTAGATAGTGTTATTATAAGTGTAACTGTACTGGGTAAGGTATATTTATTAGATAGTTTTATTATAAGTGTAACTGTACTGTGTAATGTATATCTATTAGATAGTGTTACTATAAGTGTAACTGTACTGTGTAAGGTATAATTATTAGATAGTGTTATTATAAGTGTAACTGTAATGTGTAAGGTATATTTATTAGATAGTGTTATTATAAGTGTAACTGTACTGTGTAAGGTTTATTTATTAGATAGTGTTATTATAAGTGTAACTGTATTGTGTAATGTATATTTATTAGATAGTGTTATTATAAGTGTAACTGTACTGTGTAAGGTATATTTATTAGATAGTGTTATTATAAGTGTAACTGTACTGTGTAATGTATATTTATTAGATAGTGTTATTATAAGTGTAACTGTACTGTGTAATGTATATTTATTAGATAGTGTTATTATAAGTGTAACTGTACTGTGTAAGGTATATTTATTAGATAGTGTTATTATAAGTGTAACTGTACTGTGTAAGTTATATTTATTAGATAGTGTTATTATAAGTGTAACTGTACTGTGTAATGTATATTTATTAGATAGTGTTATTATAAGTGTAACTGTACTGTGTAAGGTATATTTATTAGATAGTGTTATTATAAGTGTAACTGTACTGTATAAGGTATATTTATTAGATAGTGTTATTATAAGTGTAACTGTACTGTGTAAGGTATATTTATTAGATAGTGTTACTATAAGTGTAACTGTACTGTGTAAGGTATATTTATTAGATAGTGTTATTATAAGTGTAACTGTACTGTGTAAGGTATATTTATTAGATAGTGTTATTATAAGTGTAACCGTACTGTGTAAGGTATATTTATTAGGTAGTGTTATTATAAGTGTAACTGTACTGTGTAAGGTATATTTATTAGGTAGTGTTATTATAAGTGTAACTGTACTGTGTAATGTATATTTATTAGACAGTGTTATTATAAGTGTAACTGTACTGTGTAAGGTATATTTATTAGATAGTGTTATTATAAATGTAACTGTACTGTGTAATGTATATTTATTAGATAGTGTTATTATAAGTGTAACTGTACTGTGTAAGGTATATTTATTAGATAGTGTTATTATAAGTGTAACTGTACTGTGTAAGGTATATTTATTAGATAGTGTTATTATAAGTGTAACTGTACTGTGTAAGGTATATGTATTAGATAGTGTTATTATAAGTGTAACTGTATTGTGTAATGAATATTTATTAGATAATGTTATTATAAGTGTAACTGTACTGTGTAATGAATATTTATTAGATAATGTTATTATAAGTGTAACTGTACTGTGTAAGGTATATTTATTAGACAGTGTTATTATAAGTGTAACTGTACTGTGTAAGGTATATTTATTAGATAGTGTTGTTATAAGTGTAACTGTACTGTGTAAGGTATATTTATTAGATAGTGTTGTTATAAGTGTAACTGTACTGTGTAATGTATATTTATTAGATAGTGTTATTATAAGTGTAACTGTACTGTGTAGTGTATATTTATTAGATAGTGTTATTATAAGTGTAACTGTACTGTGTAAGGTATATTTATTAGATTTTGTTATTATAAGTGTAACTGTACTGTGTAATGTATATTTATTAGATAGTGATATTATAAGTGTAACTGTACTGTGTAATGTATATTTATTAGATAGTGTTATTATAAGTATAACTGTACTGTGTAAGGTATATTTATTAGATAGTGTTATTATAAGTGTAACTGTACTGTGTAATGTATATTTATTAGATAGTGTTATTATAAGTGTAACTGTATTGTGTAATGTATATTTATTAGATAGTGTTATTATAAGTGTAACTGTACTGTGTAAGGTATATTTATTAGATAGTGTTATTATTAGTGTAACTGTACTGTGTAAGGTATAGTTATTAGATAGTGTTATTATAAGTGTAACTGTACTGTGTAAGGTATATTTATTAGATAGTGTTATTATAAGTGTAACTATACTGTGTAAGGTATATTTATTAGATAGTTTGGTTCAATATATAGTTATAGCTTTATATATACATGATTATAAATAGGTATAGATATATACAGATATATATAGGAATATCTATTTAAAGATACATAGAACATTGGGATGGGAAATATTTACAGCAAATACACAGTATGACACTTTATTAAATATGAATAGTGCATAGATATACTTTTACATGTTTTCATCTACTTGACTGTAAATGGCTCCAATATTTTTTTTCAATAATGTTTAATAGATGGTGTTATTATAAGTGTAACTGTACTGTGTAATGTATATGTATTAGTGTTATTGTAAGTGTAACGGTACTGTGTAAAGTATATTTATTAGATAGTGTTATTATAAGTGTAACTGTACTGTGTACGGTATATTTATTAGATAGTGTTATTATAAGTGTAACTGTACTGTGTAATGTATATTTATTAGATAGTGTTATTATAAGTGTAACTGTACAGTGTAAGGTATATTTATTAGACAGTGTTATTATGTGTGTAACTGTACTGTGTAAGGTATATTTATTAGATAGTGTTATTATAAGTGTAACTGTACTGTGTAATGTATATTTATTAGATAGTGTTATTATAAGTGTAACTGTACAGTGTAAGGTATATTTATTAGACAGTGTTATTATGTGTGTAACTGTACTGTGTAATGTATATTTATTAGATAGTGTTATTATAAGTGTAACTGTACTGTGTAATGTATATTTATTAGTGTTATTACAAATGTAACTGTACTGTGTAATGTATATTTATTGGATAATGTTATTAAAAGTGTAACTGTACTGTGTAAGGTATATTTATTAGATAGTGTTATTATAAGTGTAACTGTACTGTGTAATGTATATTTATTAGATAGTGTTATTATGTGTGTAACTGTACTGTGTAATGTATATTTATTAGACAGTGTTATTATAAGTGTAACTGTATTGTGTAAGGTATATTTATTAGACAGTGTTATTATAAGTGTAACTGTACTGTGTAAGGTATATTTATTAGATAGTGTTATTATAAGTGTAACTGCGCTGTGTGATGTATATTTATTAGATAGTGTTATTATAAGTGTAACTGTACTGTGTAATGTATATTTATTAGATAGTGTTATTATAAGTGTAACTGTACTGTGTAAGGTATATTTATTAGATAGTGTTATTATAAGTGTAACTGTA